>NC_050520.1:33685848-33783792 GCF_002922805.2 Oryzias melastigma | reverse complement strand
GATGACAATCGTTTTTCGGAGTGTTGTACACGTCACTCATATCAACCAGGTCTTTTTCTGAGAAGAACAGACAAACTTTAGTTCGCTTCGCCTTCAGCATTTTGACTGAAGCTCCGCTCATCCTTATATTGCTCAGGGGTCTGCCACCGGAAGCTCCGGAGGCAGGTGTGGCTCTTTGACCCCCTACATTGTGCCTCGAGGGGTTAAAGGAAAATAAAACTTTAAAAAAAAAATAAAACAAAACTGTAAAAAGTTTAGAAACAGTTTAAGGACATTACAGATCAGAAGCTTTTTGAGTGCTGGATTTTCTATTTATAAACAAATTCAAAGATTTTAGGTGATGGTAAAAACAATTGTCACGGAATTAGCTCTGAATTAGTTTATTAGATATGCAAATATTTGTCTGAAAACTGAAAATCAAATGATTTGCTGCATTGAGATCATTCTATGTGACATAGGATGTCTTATTTTGAAAGGAAGTCATGAGAAATTTCATTCATTCATTCATTTTCTTAACCACTTTGTCCCTTTCAGGGTCGCGGGGGTGCCGGAGCCTAACCTGGCAACTGATGGGCGAAGGCGGGGTTCACCCTGGACAGGTCGCCAGTCTGTCGCAGGGCCTCAATCACACACCCATTCACTCTCACAGTCATACCTAGGGGCAATTTAGGGTCACCAATTAACCTATGAAGCATGTTTTTGGACAGTGGGAGGAAGCCGGAGTCATGCACAGAAAGGTCCCCAGTTGGTGTTTCTGTTTCAAATCCCCAAGTTAGGATTTGAACCGGGGCCTTCTTGTTGTGAGGCAAGAGCGCTAACCACTGCGCCACCGTGCGGCCCATGAGAAATTTGATAAAAATAATAAAACTAAGTTTTGAAAAAACAAAACAAAAAAATATTCATTTTATTTTGCCCCCAAAAATAGTTTATTTATAGTAATCATAATAGTAGCATTAATATAAAAACAAATTAGTATCTTGTTATCCTGAAAAGTGAATAAGACTCTGTGGCTCCTGTTGGGATGTTGTTAAAGAGTAGTGCTGCCACAAACGATTATTTTAAAAGTCGACTAATCACCGATTATTTTTTACGATTAGTCGACTAATCGGGTCATACACAAGTGGATGTAAAACACACATCTTAAGCATAATTAGCTTTAAACTAACTAATAACTAGATATATTCACATTAGCATTATCGTAGATAGAATGTAATCTGAATTTGGTTGCAAAAGATGCTGGTGACAATGGCTGAAGACGCTGATAGCCTGCTAAAATATTAGTTAAAGGCCAAATTAGCCTAAAAAAAACCTAGATTAGCCAAAACAGCTAGCATGTATCTGAAATACTAGCTAAACTCCAAAATGGCCTGAATAAAAAACAACAAAAAAGCTTAAGTTAGCCAAAACAGCTAGCATGTAGCTGAACACAAAATAGCCTAAAAAACAAAAAAGCCCGAATTAGACAAAACAGCTAACATGTAGCTTAAATATTAGCTAAATTCCAAAATATCCTAAAAACTAAAACAAGCCGAAGTTAGATAAAAAAGCTAGCATGTAGCTTAAAAATTAGCTAAACACAAAAATAACCTAAAAAACGAAAAAAGCTTGAATTAGCCAAAACAGCAGACATGTTGCTTAAATATTAGCTAAATTGCGAAACAGCCTAAAACATCTTAAAAAAGCCTGTTAGCAAAAACAGCTAGCATGTAGCTAAAATTAAAACTCCAAAATAGCCTAAAAACCGTAATAAATGCCAAAATAGTCCAAGAAGCTAGCAGAATATCATAATAACTTTCAATTTTACTAAATTCTGACTCCATATAATATAAAATAACGACTAATCGACTATTTTAATAGTCGATTAGTCGTCGATTAGTCGACTAATCGTGGCAGCCCTATTAGAGAGAAATTGACCCAAATGGCTCTTTAAGTGTTGAAGGTGTCAGACCCCTGGACTAGCTAGACACTATTTGTTTAGTTTGCCATGAGTTAAAGAGCGTTCCATTAAAGCTGGTCAAATGACAAAACGTAACTTTATCTTATTTAAGGTTGCTGAGTCCAGGGGACATTTTCCCCTTTTGATGCTGTGAAAGATTTTTGATTATCAAACCAACTATCTCTCATGTCAGAATTTTGATGTTCTCAATCAAAGTTAAACAAGTACACAGATCTTGTCTTGAGTTAAAAATTAACTTTGGTGGAGAAATATTGGTTTAGTGTCTTGAAGTCAAGAGAAACATTTCTACACACATGTAGATCTGGGATGCATTGATAAATGTTTCATAATCTAATCAAATCATGGGGTGCCGCAAAGCCTCCCACCTCTACTTGGCACCAAGTTTTTGGTACCATCTCTAGCTAAACTGAGTTGTATGTCGTGGGATCTTGTTGCGTTGGTGCAGAGCTGCTCAAAGAGGCTCGGTGGAGCGTGCTGCCAACTGGTGGAAAACTACAGTAAGCCGCTAAACTACACGTTCGCCTTTTCATAATTAGCTAGAAATCATTTTGGCAGCATTTGAAATAGATTTAAGGCTAAAATTGCTCAATTTCCTGATGTGAGATGAGATTTAAAGAAGAACAGAGAAGTTCTCAGATGACAAAAGGCAGCTGCTTTCATGGCTGTGATGACTCATACCATCGTTGGGAACAACGGTGGCAGTATTATTATTGGGGAGAGTCTGGTGCAGAGCGTACCTTGTTGTAGATGTAACAGTTGGTGAACATGGTGTTGAAGTCCTGCATGGCCTCGCTGGCGCTCCAATAATAGTTGTTCTCCAGGCGTTTCTTGATGGTTCCCATGTCCATGGGGTTCTTGATCACCTTGTGGTAGTCCTGCACACACAGATGAGGTTAGCGGGCGGGCGTTGTGCTGCGGTGCATCCGGGAGCGGCGCCGGGGGCTGTGACGTACCCACAGACACAGCTTGATTGCGTCCACAGGCTGGTAGAAGGGCCAGGCGAACTGGTGCTTCCACAGAGTCTTCACCACCACGTTCTGCATGTACTGCAGCTGGTTGGTCTTCCTGCAGCACAAGGGTAGACGAGGATGAGGCTTGCTCACCTCTTGTGGGTGTGTGCTGCAGACAGACGCCTCCTACCTGCCCGGCTTGTTAGGGTTGGTGACCTCTGGGGGAGGTGGGTTGGTGATGGAGGGGGGGCTGGCGGGCGCAGCCTCGGGGGCGTCCGACATGGTGGACGACAGTGACGCAGCAAAGCAGCGTGGAACGGCGGCGTCTGACCTGCGGGTGAGAAAACAACTCCCTGTGTGTGCGTGCGGGTGTGTGTCAGCGTTCAGTTCAGGGCGGCTGCGGGTGTCAACGCTTCAGATCCACACTCCCCCAAATCCCATCGCACAACCTGCAACACACAGACACACAAGAACATGAGCTCCTCCCAGTGACATCAGCGCCACTTTAAAGTGTCATAAACAACAGACTGATCCACTTGAAATCCATCGAATAAGATCGAAACAACTTGTATCAAACAAGAAACAACAACGTTGGAATAATCCTAGACCAACACAATAAATCGCAAACTATCGTTATCTTAATATCAGTCCATGTGATAAATGTATCGCAAAAGACAGAATAAACAGCGATATATGGTTACCTTAAATGTTTACACACAATCTCGTGGCAGCTTGAAGCATTTAATGACTTAATTTACACATTTACCAATCGGGCTTTACGTTGTTTATCAATCGAGGTAAACGTTAATGTAAATGACGGTCATTTGGAGAAAAATTTCAGTAATGTTGATTTTCTTTTATTGAAACTGTCGTTGTGACATGGAAATAATCTGTTAGTTGTTTTTTGTTGAAGTTGGATTGTCATCGCAATATTGATCACTAATATCACAAGTTTTCCTCATATCGCGCAGCTCTTCCCAGAACCGATGAGACAGAACCAGAAAACTCCAAACCAAGTCAGAACAGATCAAACTGAACCAGATCAGACAAAACAAATCTGTTTCAAGAACATCTGACTATTTTAGACTGGGCCCAAAACAGACCAGATCCTGCCAGAACCAGTCCAATTGATTGACTGGACCAATAACCGTGTTTTTATGTTTGTACAGTGAGGACGGCAGCTTCATCTCAGCACCGCTCCTGCAGCTTTCTGCTGCTCTGACTGGGAGAATTCTGGGTTTATCACACAGATACCGACAGGAGGAAGCCACCGTCACAGGAGCTCAAACTTATGGAATCACCATGGCAACAGATCAAAAAACAAATAAGTAACCTCAACATGCAAAATGAAGAATACATTCTAATATGTTCTGAGAGTGAACATAAGCATGTTTATTCTAATGTGAACAAAGATGCAGCAAAGTAAAAGCCAACGCAGGCCGATGTGGCTGCTTAAATATCCTCATAAACAACATGGTTATTTTTTTTTATTTAAATTAGTTAAAACAACAACAGAAAAGATACAGCTACAAGTTTAAATTAAAAATATATTAATTTAAAAATTAGTTATGCCAATAAAAACATCAGTAAGCATTATAACAGTTAATATTACTGTGCAATTTTATGATAAATAATGACTAATGAGATAGTCTGAGACTGAACTATTAATATAGGAATATATGTACGACTACTTCACAAAACAAAAAATAAAAACCAGAAAAATATAGAGATAAAAGCTCTTCTCTGTGAATGGAAACAACCTAAAACAAATCAGCTCTGATTAAATAAAATAATGGAAACATGCATTTTAACTATGCTAAAATATGTGAACATGTGTAGCATTCTATATACTGGAGCTCTTATATGTGTATTTTGATTCTGATTTATAATATAACAACAATTAAATAAAAGATTTTATTTTCATAATTTTCCTGCTATTTTTTCAGGTTTTTTTGTCTCAAAGTTGCCAGTAAATAAAACAGTCAACAAGTTTTGGTTTGTTATTAATGAAGGTGTTTCTCCTCTTTACTTGTTTTACTTTCTACTTCACTAGTATGAATTAAATACATTTTCTATTTAGTTTATTTTGAATAAATGTTGTTCACCTTTCTGCACTTCCCATCACAGCGCATCAGCTTTCACTGATACACAAAGGTGTTAAATAATGTTTTATTATTTATTAGATTCTATAAAAATATCATTATCATGAATACTAGTCTAACTTTTCAGTTTGTACTGACTTAAATCTCACAGGGGCACAAACATTAATCTAAATCAGGTAAATCTTTTGATCAAACTGCACAAAAATAAAACTGAAAATAGGTTTTTACTGTAGATCTCGCCATGAAAATCCAACAGAAAAGTTATGCTAATTAGAAAGGCATAAAAATTAATTAAAATAAAAAAACTGTCTGTTGTTCAACAAATAACACATTGATCTGAACAGAAATCTAAACATCACAGCATCCTATACAGTTAAGTCACAGCCTGCAGTTTGATCAACAATCACACAGGAACTGATTTGTGTGTAAAGCTGCTCTGATCTTCTGATGGTTCGGTTTGTTTGACATTCGAATCGCTGATAGAACAGAATCACAAGAGTCCAACTACCAAAAGAAGCCACAAGCTATTTCTGACTCTACATCACCGTTCATGCAAACCTTTTATTTTCTCAATAAAACAAACATCAGAGAAAGGTGAGCGAGTTCAGTCTTCACAGATGAATTTCTTTCCTCTGGTTACAAATCTCCTAGAGAACCAATCACATTTTTTTAGACAAAGAGTTTTGGGTCTTTTTAGCAAGTTTTTGTGGCAATTTTTACGAGAAAAATAGAGAAAATTAATCTTAAAATGCATGTCTGAGTATTTCTTTATTCAAATTGCTATAAATAAGCGGCAATTAAAAAAATACAATTTGAAAAAGATTGTATCTGTAATGTCAAAAATACTATAAGCGTGGTACAAGCTCCCACTTTTAGACAAATAGATCCATGTAGGTCTTTGTTTTCCTCAGCCTAGCTGGAATCTGGCTCAAAGCTGTACGGCTGGATAGATCAAATATTGCTCGGCGCTGATGTTGCACCAGCAATTTTAGTTTGGGGCTATGAGCGGCTGTAAGGTAGCAAGAGAGCAAGTAAACAGAGAGCTCTTAGCAATTGGGAGGGGAAAGGGGGGCGGGGTTGCAAGACAAACTCAGGCCACTCTACAGAAACAATGTCCTAGAAAGCAACACAGGTTTTAAAAATTCTGGCTGAAAACTGCATAATTATAATTTAAAAGACCTCTGGAAACGCTTTTACAAAACATCTAAAGATGAGTGGAGTGGGTCATCATTAAGAGCTTATTTTTAGACAATTGTAGCTTAAAATATACAGGAAATTTAATAAAGATCAAATGATGTGAATTTCTCTCTGATGAAAGACTTTCTCTTGTCAGACTCATCAATGAACACTCTTTGGCACATCAGCAAAAGATCATTTTACCTTGAGAACTAGAATGACTCTGCTGCCTCCAGCTGACAGAAAATCCATCAGCAAAACTCCAAGCATGATGCATTTTAGCCTAAATTACCATCTGACACCAGATTCTCGTGTTTCTCCCAGATCCTTAAGAGGCATTTCAAGCTCAGCCTCACACAAACTCAACAACTTAAAGAAAACAATCGATCCAAATGATCAATTGAGTTTTATGAGATTACTGTAAATTAATTCTACAAGATTTACATTTAGATTTTCTGTCAGAGCCCATAAATGATGAAAGCTCGGTAGCAAACGGGTTCTTTCACCGGTTCCCCGGCTAATTGCTTCACGTCCTCGGTGATGGATGTAAACACGTTCACGTGTCAGCAGCTGTTAAACGTCAGGTGTGATCCTCCAGCTGCTCTTCTGCTTTGAGCAGCTGCCGGTTGATTGCCGTAGCTTTCGAGTCGGTACCGAAATCACCGAGCATGATGGGTCCTCTGAAGACCGGCAGGCGGTCCGGACCTTAGCGAGTGTCATACACCCGGGTCAGCAACCATTTCACCTTTTTCCCTTCGTAGAAACTAAATCAGAGGTTTACCTGCCTGTCAGGTGTCGCGCGCCCCATTACCTTGTCCGCGCAGAGCAGATCCCGGTGAGTCCTGCGGTGATCAACAGCTGTTGGGAGTCCGGCAGCTGCCCCACGCTGCTACCCTTTAAGTGGCTAACGAGCTAGCTAACTGCTAACATCCAATTTATCGCGCACACTCAGGCACGCCAGCCAAGCCGCGTGCACCCTGGCGAACGGAGCCGCGAAAGCCCCGCACAATCCACGCAAAGTCCCCGCAGTAACCGCAGCAGCCGCTTCGCCCCTGTCGATCCGCACACGGACAAAACATCCATCCACCGAGCTTCAAAAGATGGCGGGCAAGCCACCGCTACACGGCAGCTAGCTGGCCGAGCTAGGCTACTCACCGAAGACGCAAAACGGGTTAAATAGTCGTAATAGCGCGAGTTTAGTCGCGTGAACCTGTGGTGGGAGGGGGCCACTAGACCCCACGAGGATTGTGAGGATTGTAACGGGCGGATTAAAGCCGTCAGGATTCAGTTTTTTGGAGAATAGTGCCGCTCGCTGCTCGATATGTTAGCTTGTTAGCTGAGCTTTGTCTGAAGGCGCCGAGCGGCCAGCAGCCTCCGAAACTCAGCCACAGCCGCTGCATACCCACGGCAAACCTTCGCATCCGTGTATCCATCCGCCCAATGCTGCTGTTCTGAGAGTTGTGTTTACTTTGTGTTTCGGTCCTCCGGTACTCTGGCGGCGGATCTGTCAGGTCTCCGAAGATTTTTTTTTTTTTTTTTTAATTTAGCCAAGTAGCATAATAGATGAGTTATCAGCTGTCCAACATGTGCGCACGCGCAGTCTTCAGGAACATCATAGATGTTATTGTAGCAGGATTGGCTGGTGGGATAGGAGGAGCGCTGTGATTGGCTGAAGTTTGTTGGTAGCGCTATGATTTGTTTTGTGAAAAGAATGGGATTCTGTGGTTGGTGAAGGTAGGGTTTGGAGCAATGTGATTGGCTGATGATGTACCTGGCCGACTCTGATTAGCTGGTGAGAATGGCGCTCAGAGTTCCCAACATCCGGCTTGAAGCAGAGAGCTGTTGATTGATGCAACCTATTTAAATAATTTATTAGTAACCAATCCTTTACTACTATGTGACAGAAGTTTTACTAAAACGTTGATATGCTCAGGCTTAAAAGTGATGCCTAATATTTAGCTGAATATTTTTTTTACTACTTTTTTCTATGAAAAAATAGACTTGGTGGCTTTTACTTTAAATGTATTGTCCTGAAAGGCAAAACGCAACTCTTACCAGAATTTATGTTGTTCTACTTAAAAAACACAACATTTTAATTTAAGTCTAATCTTAAAAAGTATTTCAATACCTCTTAAAATACCACAATTCAATAATTAGCTTAATTGAAGGCTGAAGATTTTGTTACTACACCTGTGTAACAATTAAAACCACTTCAAACAGCTGAGTTCTGGGGGCAGAACAGTCTGGTGTGAATGCCAAATGTGCCAGAGTACAGTACAGTTAACTAAAGCGTATAAGTAGTACGACAACTTTAAACAGCTAAACCTAATTCTCACTGTAAATTAAACTCCAAACATTGCTCTCTACTAAACAGATAATTGTTAAGAACTATTTGGGTACAAACCTCCACCTTACACCTTTCAGTTTTTCAAATGGCCACTGGGCTGGTGTAACAAATGAGTAATATTAAATTGATTCATACGTTTTCCACGTTAAAACAAATGCATGTATAAAGTTGTGCCTCATATAAATAACTCGTAATAAGGGAACTAATTATCTTTACTTTTTATAATTATTTTAGATGTTTTAGGGTTTCACTTCACATGATATACACTTTTTTTCACTGACACGAACATTTCACTCTTTTCTCTCTTGTTTAAATTTCAAACCTTCATAGAAAAATAAGATCAATGTTTTAGAATGAATACAAAGACCCGCTCATGATAGCATATTTATGTAAATTTGGCAAACTAAAGGCATTAGTGGCACAGAACGAAGAAGATTAACTGGCAGTGCTCAACACCCATCAGGACACAGAACCCCACGAGCTGTGTTAAAAAATCTTCAAAATTTCACTGAGAATAAATAAAAATCAGTGAAACAGTGAAGCTGCGAAAGCGTGTTACAGCCAGGAAACAATGCCCATGTACATTAACTATTTCGCTTTTGTTGCAATCAAATTTGTGCATTATTTGTGGGAAAATAGTTTTTTTTTATTGGCGTGTGGATGGACCCATGGTTACACTACAACAAAAGTCTCAATTCAATTATTTTCCTGCCCCTTTTGGTAGATTATGGCTTTAATGAAGAAGTCTGGACTGAATTAACCTTTCTAAACATATAGAGATTGTTAAATACAATTATAGCAATTTTTGGTTTATTTTTGCATTTCTATTTAGCATTTCACATATGATTAGCAAACAGGCCTAATAATTGTTTCTTCTGTCCTCATATCACTTTTACTTTAAAAAAATATGAATTGTATTTTCATTTACATATTTAACATCATTCATTTTTTGGCCTAGTTTTCCTGTTTTTCATGCATCTGTTGTATTTCAGCATATTTCGTGTCTTATGTCTACATCTGTTGATGTTCACTTTATTCTGGCTGGTAGCAGTAGCATTGATTTTTATATTTAACAATAAGCAGCCTATGACAACATCCTATTTTTTTGTTTACTTCCAGGAGTACAATGTACTTGTACTTAACCCTTTTAAACAAGAATTTTAGGTCAAGTGTTTACAATCTTTCAAATACCTTAACTTTTCAAACATGTATGCAATGAACATAATTAAAGCAGATTCGTAAGCAGAGACCTGACACTTAAGGGTAGTGAAGTCCTTACACAATCAACATATATCAGATGATTTTGATGCAGAGAAAGACAGCTTTGCCCCAACATGAAAAGATACCTTTCTCTGCTTCAGAATCAGCTGATTTACATTATTTGCATTTACGGTTGAAGATTTACAATATGTCAAAGAGCGTGTGTTATTTAGTTGTTCCAAGTAAAAGCTCTGATGTTATAGGGTTGAAGTTATAAAACATTCAGGGGAAATTAAAATTTGTTTTTTCCTTTCTCTTCTTGGTAATCTATCTTATTGTAGGTTCTAACTCACCGTAGTGTGACTATTTATTGAACAAGTTGAGATAATTTGGCATTCCTTCAGTGTTTTAATATATAATTATCTCCCTAAGATGTTGAGCAAAATAAAACTTGAAGAGAACCACGGAGATTGTGAGTACTTCATTAATCCACTTAATTCAACCATGGGCTTTAATACCAATGTAACCACTTGGAAATAATCTAAAACGGTTTGAAGGTAGCCAGAGCTAGTTAAGAACCTGGATCCATTGGTGTACCAAATCTGGTTTCAAAGTCATAAAGTTCTTGGACCGTCTGTTGATGTTATTGAGCGTCAATTTGGAAGTTGTCCAAAAATGAAGAATTGCTGATGGAGAGTGGATTCTTCAGGAACAAAGGGCAGCCATTTAAGCAGTTTAGCCTAAACGTCTTTTTTCAGTATCCTTTCCCAGCACCTGTTGTATTACCCCTTGATTCTAGTTTCAGATTTTTTAAAATTTATTAAGGGGGAATTTTATGTTTTGTTTTTTTTTTATTGCAAAGCTAAATTAGACAGCTGATTTTAGCTCCATAAATGCTTCTCTGAGTAATGTTTGCTCCTTTTTTATTTTTAACCACAGCGTTTAAATAGGGGTATTTTTTGGACTTCTGTTTTCTTTTTGCAGCTACACAGCAGCTGTATTGAATTTCTATGGATCGCTTACACTGAAAAATGCAGACATTCCACATTACTGTATACTGAGATTTGCCATTTCAGCAAAGCAATAATCATATTCGTAAATGCTCTGCATATCTCACCTTGATTTGCACATTGTCAAGTTAATTCAGTAACAATGCATTTGTTAAATGTGTTGAGGCTAATTTTCCATTTGTTATTTAACCCTTAAATACTGAAGATGTCGCCAGCATCATGAAGTAGCACATGCTCTTCGAGCTACCTTAACTATTCAACCCTTTACGCAATTAATGTAATTCCAAGGGATTCTGAAGTGGAGAAAATCAGCTTTATGTTGCAGTGCATCACTTTACTAGTAAAGCATCAAAATCAATGTCTAGATATTTTACTACAGTAAAGTGTTTCACATCAGTACAAAGCTGTTTTTTTCCACTTCAGAATCCACAGGAATTACATGAAACACTTGAACAGTTACGGTAGTCCACAACATGTCAAGTCTGGAGATAAAGCTCAGATGATGAAGAGTTGATGCTCCATTCACACCAATCTTTGCAACATGTGTTGATGAGGGCACTTTCAATGAAGAGTTTATGGAAACACCATGCATACACTACGCAAGTTTTTAAGTCCATTGTCAGGCTCTAAATACAAAATGAGTGGCCACTGGGTATGTGTTGAAAGTTAAACTCTTTAACCCTTAACCAAACAAGGACTTGCAGTTTGGCCAAATCTGAATTCTTCCCCCACCACTCTGGCTTCTCCCTACCACTCCAATTGAAGGGGTACTTGAAGGGAAAGGGGTTTCCAAAATAGTTTTATTAAGGATAAACAGACAAGGCTTCAAGTTCTGTACTCCTCGTTCAGTAGGGCGAGGAGAAGTGTGTTTCTTCACATAGGTGTATTCTGAAGCACAGAAGTTTGACTTGTAATGACTTGTTGTTTTTGCATGACCTTTTCAAAGTTATAAAACCGCCGTTATGTATTTCCAAGCACTAGCAGCTCCGCTCTAACAGAATTTACCAGAGACAGATGATGACATCATCTAGAGGGAATAACGTCCAGATTCAAAGACAATATTTTTCTGTATCTCTCCCTTTGGAAGCCTAAATGTGGCAGTAGAGATAAGCCATAGGGGAAGAACTTTGATTTAGTCTTATTAGTGAAATATCAGTGAAGTCTCTTAATTCACATAAATGCTAGCCGTCTGTTTATCTGATCATAGATAACTAATTAATAAATGCAATTTGTGCCAATTTGTGGCTGGAATTATAAGACACCAAGTCTTTTGTACATTGGAATAGGAAGAAAAAAATGATGCAAAATTTCCGCTACTTTGATATTTCGCACTAACTGTAAGTACATGCACTTATTGGGCATTGACAGTCCAGTGTAAACACAATATACTAAAAGCATGCTCAACAACGTTCAAGCACACTCAGTGCGTTCTTGAACGTGCAACAAATGCCTGGTGTGTACTTAGCATAATTAGAAACTCAGCCTTATGATTAACATTGGTTAGTTTGTTTAGCAAATTTAGCTATTATTAGTTTTAAGCTAGCTTGTTCTGCCAAATTCGTGCATTTTTTATGTTTTTCAGGCTAATTTGCCATATGGTCTATAAAGATTTTTTTCTTGTGAGTTCTTCCACATCTGCAGCTACCTCAGCTCAAAGTTTAGCATTTCAGCAATAGCAGTAGCAGCTCTCAGCTATTATGCAATCCAACATATTTCTGCAGGAAATGCAGTTTATTTGGTTCAGAAGCTGCCCCTCCCACCCCTCACTGATCAGAAAATATAAAGTCATGTAGGCTTTTTGTCAGACTTTATTTGTTTTGGATCAAACACAGAAAATATCAACCTGATTATCAAGAAGCTTTATAATCCTTTTTTAGGTTCGTTGCCATTATTATCAGTTTTGGTGTATGGGCCTGTGTACTGGACTGCAGAGGCTGTTCACATGCAGTAGAGCCGGAGACAGGAGCATAGAGGTAGACAGGCGGACAGGTAGTGAGGCGGTAGGGACGGTATACGGAAGGGGGCAGGTAGCTGTTGTTTTTACGTACAGGTAGGCAGATGCATTTGAAAGCTTACTGGCTTTCTTCCAGAGGCTCCTCCCTCCGCTCATCTGCGTCGGCCAATCCCTTTTGAGGAGGGGCCGGCTCTGCAGGCTGAGGGGAAGGGTGTGAGGAGGAAGATGAGGAGGAGGAAGCAGAGGAGAGGGGGAGGTCAGGGGTCTGTTCGTTCCTCTCCTCCCCATGTGCCTCACCTCCAGTAAGCCTTTCCTCCACCTGCCCCCCACCTCCTCCCCCTCCTCCTCCTCCACGAGACCCCGCAAACTGCAGATGAGGCAGGAGACTGGACGGGGCCTCCTTGTCGCCTGCAGCCTCTCGCTCTCGCCGATCTCCAAAAAGCGGCGAATCCAAGCCGAGGTAGGAGGCACCAAGCTGCCGCAGATCCAGATCGAAGGGACTTCCGCTGGGCTGTGGCGCCACCTCTCCTGCTGCACCTCCTCCTCCCCTCTTGGTCTTGCGAGAGTGGGCATTGGCAGGAGCGTGAAGGCCATCAGGAAGGAGGGACTGAATCTTTGGGAGCCAGCGTTTGCGCACCCGGCGGGCATTGGTACACATGTCAGCGGCAATGACATTCATCTCGCTCTCTTTGAAGTTTGGAGCAAAGTTTTGACAGTACACTGAGGAGGAGTAAAATGAGAATCTCAATGATGAAGAGATTACAATTTGAGCGTTTATAAAAAACAGTCTGACTTACATTTAACAGTGTTTAACACACGGTTGTCCAGCGGCTTTCGGCTCGGATCGTTGGTGGATGAGCGGATCCCTGTCCCACAGCTGTTGGCCAAAGTGTTTCTAAAGAGCCCACAACAATCCAATCAACATTTGTCGCAAGGATTTGGAGCCTCTGAGTTATAGAAAATCCCTTGCAATTAATTGTTTAATTGAATATAAGGAATATACAGTTGTAAAAAATGTTGTATTACATTCAAATATCGGTGTGGTAAAGAGTCCAAAATGTGCCGTTGCAACTGATTTACATAACATCTGATACAGGAGCTGATAGAGCAAATATAGCACTTGCTATAATAGCTTTGCTATTGATTCTATGCTGATGATACACAACTATTTTCACCAGGTGGTTTTATGCCCTTTGCATGAACTTAAAGCCTCAGTCACAACTTATCCATGGGTGGATATGAGCTGTCTGCGGACAGGGAAACCTGCTCAGGGCACACAGGGGGCCCACACAAAATACCATGGTCATAGATTGCTCTGTGAACCCTTACAGCGGACATTTTAATGCACATTTTTTTTATTATGGGCATGCTGCGGGCGACGTGTCATAGTGAACACTTATAGAACATTCAAGCATAAATTATGGTAAAGTAGGTGACACGCAGGTGTGTCTTACGGATTTTTCCATTTTCTTTTTCAATGCCCCAAATCCTGCAGACTGTGAAAGGAGCTCATTAGTGCTGTTGGAAATGAGGAAATGACACAATCAGAGCGTAGTTTGTGTGGGAATCCTACTGGCGTCCTACGGGCACTTACGCATCCCGTACACACCTGGTCACTGTATGTGCACACAGCATTTGGGCATAGTCAGTAAAGGGTCAGTACCCATACCTCACCCAT
This sequence comes from Oryzias melastigma, assembly GCF_002922805.2. NCBI lineage: Eukaryota > Metazoa > Chordata > Actinopteri > Beloniformes > Adrianichthyidae > Oryzias > Oryzias melastigma. Next base: position 33,769,418 of record NC_050520.1, on the reverse strand, counting down.
ATCTCACGAGTCCCTGCAACCTACATTAGTCTTATAAATGTTTTACAATACACTTACCACATGCACAACAATGGTGCATTCCATTTTGATGATGTCCTTTGGGATGACTGTACAAGTCTCAAGGGAAGAGCAGCTGCAAGACTCCCCTTAATTAACCCTTGTGCTATCGTAAGTATGATGACGTTGGAGTGGGGTCATCTGGTCCCCACAAGACAGGGTGCTAAACTTTTTTTTACAATGATTTTTTTTATATTCACTGGTGTTCATAGCAGACATGAAATCCTGTCCACCTTCATCCACATTTGACATGGGATGGATAACACATCAATGTAAGGCTTGGGTCATCTGGACCCCATAAGGGCACAACAACCCTCCACGGCCCAGACAACTCATAAACCCCCAGCACCTGTAAGGATCAACCCCCCCATATGGGTGTATGTGACTAAGACTTGAGCCCTCAGTCTAAATATCAAAGGCTCAGGTTATTCCTGCCATTTGGTTAGCTATGACAATAGGCTGACTTAACTTATACATAAAAATCACTTCCTGTTTCAATTTAAAATTTTGCTAAGCTACCACCATGGTATCCAAACTTAATCTCACCTGTCAAAGAAGGTGGCTAGCAGCCTCCTGAGCAGCACTTTGTGTTTCACTCCAGCACAAAGGTGACAGTTCATTAACTGACCACGCGTCATGAACACACCTGAACCTACAAAACACAAGGACACATCCATATTTTCAGATGAGTCGCCTCAGAGGGCAGGTCTCCCGTCTTCTGTCACTGTTATTCCCATTACCATGACACAAAATACCTGCCACCAGCTCCACCTTTTCTCCGGGGTCTCCTTCTGTGTAGAGCGATGGATGACAACGATACCCAATCTGACTGATCAGACTAGCTGGCAAGGCCATGTTGTCCCGGCCAACCAGCACGCAGGGCCGGCGGTCGTTAGCCAGTGGAAGAGGCAGCACTTCCAGCTTCTCTTGGACTAAAGTAGAAGGAGAAGAACACAAATAGAAGACTAAAGAGAAAATGTAACGATTGCATGAATGGACAATTATGTGGAAAACTGAACACGGACTGTAGGGGTTTCCAGGATGACTATATATGTGCTGGTAGATTCCCGGGTGGACAGTGCTGCCATAGTAATCTTCTTCCAGGTCTTCCTCAGTGGGTGGATGGGAAGGAGGTGAGTCTGTTGGGATACTGGACCCTGCAGGGCTCGCTCGCCCCCCGCCTGCCAGCAGGTAGGACTGCAGTCCTGGAATCAAGCCTCCACCAGTGCTCAGGTAGCACAGAGCACTGTTCCTAGTTGACTGCAGTTCGCCAACATCTACTCTGTATGTGGAGCAACCAGGACACAGAGATGACAGAAAAATACACAGGTTAGTAGTGGACAGTTGAAATGGAAAAGTAAATAGATCAACTTTACACTTTGGTTTGGTTCGATTAACTTGGAGCTCTCATGACTAAACCAAAAAGTTTGGGAAAAATTCCAGACCGCTTGTTAGAGGAAGTATTGTGCAAAAATATCTGACCAGGATGAAGACAATTAAAAAAAAAATGTACATCATGCTATTTATCCTCCTATAGTATATTAACCCTTAAGAGTTATTTTCACACCGCCTTCAGAAACACGTGTTCAAGCAACCATTTCCAATTAAGTCCATGTAAACGTGTTAACATGTGCGTTTCGGGCAACCTCAAATCTCTTGTGTTCACGAATAGCTATGCAAGTTTTTCAACTTTAACCAATCAGGGGCTCAGAATTGGTAGTGACATATAGGATGGCATATCCTTTGATTCACAGAAGTGCCAACTATTTGAAAATTGATCACAGAGGAGAAACTAATATCTGTGGTTTGTGCCAGAACTAAACTACATGACGCCAAGTCTTATATTGGAATAGAGCGGTGAAAGAAAAGCAAGATTCACCAGATTTGTGCCGCTTCAACATTTTGCACCAAGTCTCTTCCAATTGGCAGACATGGTGGAATAGGAAACAAAGAGAAAGAGGAAAAGGCCTCTCCCTGCTTGTCCAGTTTGAACACCATGGTTTAAACGTGCACACAGGAATGCGTGTTCAAGAACGCGCATCACATGCCTGGTATGAACATGACACTGGTGATGTCGTTGGCGACGCCTAAATAACACACGCTCTCTGACATACCGTAACTCTTTAAAGTCTCCCTATGACAATTTTTTAAATCTAAAAAAAAATTCCCAGTAGTGTTTTAATTATGATTATAAAACATAAATTTCTTAAAAGTCATTTTAGATGTTGATCTGAAGCCTCTGTTTCCAAAATCTCCTCTAAGGGGGCGTGGCTTTTGGAGCTGATTTGAGAAGCCCCACCCCCTGATCCCCCAGCCCCTGTCTGAATATGACAGCGGTGTCTCACCAGCATAAATCTTCACCGCTGCTACATAAAAATGTCAAGCAGTATCGTAATGTCCAGCCATATTGTTTTGATCCGGATGTCAGCTGGACGAGGAAGTAAAGATCTTCATGGACAGAACTTCCTCTAAAATCCTGATTCTTTCTCCTTCCAGTTCACCAAAGACTCTTTTAGCTAATTCTCCAATGTTTATTGACGTTGCTGTGATCAATACATTCAATCATTGGTTTCTCAGAGTTCTTGATAAAATAATGAAAGCTAACATCAAAATGCTCTTTCATTGATTTACAATCCTTTCCAACTGCGGTCAAATGAGCCGCCGTTCACATTTCCGTGGTCACATCAAGAAGCTCCGTGGAGTCTGGTGGAGATTTTCCAGCGTTCTCAGTCCTGCTACCGTAAGTATTGGATGAAACTCACACCAAAAATCCAGTGATGCTGATTTGACCACAGAAATGTGAACGGCGGCTCATTTGACTGCAGTCAATGTGAAGATACCATCTTCTCTTCTCCAGAACCTGAACTAGACACTAGGAACAGATGAGGGTTTAGTGCATGTGCAGCAGAGCTGTTGTGATGAAAAGTCTTCTCATAACTCTACGTCAATACATGAGATGTTTGTTCAAGCTGTTTTGTAATTCACTCTTCTTCATTTGATTTAGTTTGAATTCAGCATGTCCAGTGGTTTCTGTTTTGAGTGTTTCAACAGTTTTAAAATTAATAAATGAAATGCTTCAAATATCCTCTTAATACCTATGTGTAAATGTACTAAACACTGAAGTTCATGTAATCTGAAATATGCAGGTGCTGTTCTCTCGATTCCTGTGGTGCAATACGTCATGGTGTTACTCTCTGATCATCCCGTGTATTAGATAGGTTTGAAGTTCCTCCTGTGTGCACCTGGCTTCTCCTCCATTCTCCTCTGCAGGAGGAGTGTCGGCCCTCTCCTGCTTGATCCTGCTGACGGCCAGCAGCAGCTCCTCTGGGCTCAGGGACGGCTGGTCCAGACTGACCTCCTGCAACAGGGGGGTTCCCTGCTGCTGCTGCTGCTGCACCGTTGGGGCATCGAAACCTCCAAGCTCATCTGCTGAGGTGGTCTAGAATAAATGTTCAAAAGAAAAAGTAAACAAGTATATTATAATTTAAAAAAAATTAATCTTACAAAGTGATTTTGTAGTTTCCCTTCTGTAAAAAAATGGTCTCTGTTTTGTTTCACAAACAGAGACAAATTTAAAATAAAACAAAATTTTGATAATCTAAACAAAAGCCCAAAGCACTTCACTGTCAATCGTCCATAAATTTCCAAAACTTTGTAAAATAAATTATTTGTATGGGTTTTTCCTGAACTGTTCAGAAAAGAAAGACATCTTTTAAATAACAGACTTGGCAAATAATTCATGTTTTCCTTGCAAATAAACATTACTGATACGGCTAGTTGAGATAATTAAATTAATCATAACCATTGATGAAGTTCCCAAGTTTTTTGTTGGACAGACTCTTGGTTCTGAACACTTAGATCAATTCAACTGAAAAGATAGACAGATAATTTGTATCTAGTCTCTAACAAACGTTTGAAACCTGTGTTAAGTAAAGTTTGTTTTAAATCTCAATTTATTCCTGGAGGGCCATCAAGGATTTATACACTGTATGTTTGAGGAATGAAGGCAAGACCTTGTTTACTCAGGTTTTGCCATAATTTATTATAGAAAATGCCTACCTTTTAAATAATAAGGCCTAAAGCTTGACTTTTTCAAATGAATGTTTTGATTTGCCAGATATAGCCAACGATACAGTATTTTTTCTGCAATTATCTTAGTTTCAAACATGAATTGCACTGACAGATCACAGAGAAGTGTTTCATTAACCTTGCTCATGTATTTTCAGACAGCTGAGAAATACTTAGGTTGTAGTTGATTACCTTGTTTGCCATTAATAAAGGTTTTCATTTCATTTTGATATTTTACAAGACTATGGTCACAGATTATTTTAAGATACTGGGATTCATTGTAGGACAAATTCACAGCAAGTAAAATTTAGCCTTCCTCTGAAAAATAACACATTTAAACATGAAATTAGAAATGTGCAAGTGAAAGATTTTCCAGTATATATTACTATATTATCCTACATATTTTTATCCAATTGTTTTCCATATATGCTGTTTAAACTAAGCCCTGGAAAAAAAAGCTAAAATATTGTGGTATGCAATATTTTTTCATTCATTAAGTTGTGACGCTCTAAGAGTTAATTGATTGTTTCAATTCTTTATCTTGATACTAAATATTCTTCTGTATAAAGTAGGCCTAAATGCAGAACATGAGAACTTCCTCCAGCGTTGACATTTAAGCTATGTTCACACCAGGCATCTGAGACACTGAACGCTTTAAACATGGGTTCTTGAATGTGTCTTTAGCCTAATGCATGTCTACTACCCATAGTTGGAAGAGACTTGGTGAAGAATGAAAAAATGGTGCAAATCTGGTGAATCTTGTTCCATGGTTTTTCTAGCACAGGTCTAATCTGTTATATGTGGAAGAGATGGAAACATGATGCTGGCCGGGCACAAATTTGATTTCTCCTCCATGGTCAATTTTCAAATGATTGGCACTTCCGTGAATCAAAGAGGACGTCATCCATATGTCCTGATTGGTCAAAGATCGACCAGGTTTAACTTTCAACGCACACTTAGTGGTCATGCATTTTGTATGTAGACCACAAAAATGGTCTTATGTGACATGTGAATGCGAGACTTTTGAACCCAGAAGCCAAAACCTGCAATTTACATTGACTCTTCATTGAGAGTGGTTGTTTGAACTCACATTGAAAAGGGCGGTGTGAACATGGCTACAGATTTCTCAGTTCGATGAACCTGCAGTAACATTTACACTACAGCAGTAGCTCTGTCTGTATAGATAGAAAGGATGAAGAAGTGTCCTGTCAAAATTAGCATGCAAACATTTAATAGTTTTGAAACATGGTTATGTCTGAATTCCCACCCTAATCCATAACTTCTAAAAAAATATATAGTGTTTGACTATCCAGTGCAATAGATTTTAAAAGCAAAATGGACACCATGCTCAATGCACTACTTTTCTTTTTTTAAATGGCACTGATTTCGCAAAGTAAAAACCTAATCAATACGATTGTTTTATGATGTCTATTTATGAATCCACTGTGTCCTGATAGTGAAAGCATTGATGTTTTGTATAAAAATTAAATGTAAAAATACTTTTTTGCTCTGCAAAAATTGATCAAACCCAATGCATTGTGGTCTATATTCCCCAATCTAGTGAGCATCGACAGAAATAGATTTTTCGCAGAGAATTCTGAGAAAATTTCTTGGGCTCTCAATTTTGGAATTGTACATTTGGACAACTCTACAAAATGGCACATTATACAGTGCACTATGTAGTGAATAGTGAAGGAATTTGGATATAGTCATAGACTGAAAGTTATTTGCGTCCATCATTCGCAGTGACACAAATTTGGAAAGGTGGCTATAGAAGTACCAGAAAGTCTACTGTCCTGTCATGGACCCTGTAGTATTTGGCCCTAAATCCTTGGGTACTCATCTTGAGTACATGGACCACTTGTAGCTCTAATACCTGAGAATCGCAGCAAAGTGGAGACGATGAAGCCTTCATCATCATCAGCTCCATGCCTCGCTCCACAATGTTCTGGATCTGCAGGTAGCCGGCGGTGTACATGAGCACCAGCTGCTCACTGGCAGCCATGCTGAGGCGGCCTGTGTAACAGAACGAGAGAATCTGCTGGAAACACGTTGGCGTCACTGAAGATGGCAGCTCGAAAACCGCCTGGGAGGAGGAAGGTAATGGGGACGACGAAGAAGAGGAGGGTTCAGCCGCAGAGCTGAACAGATCTCTGAAGTAGAGCGAGGAGGCAGCCAACACGGCCCGGTGCGCCTTGAAGGCCCGGCCTTGCACCAGAATGGAAACATCGCAGTAGTGGCCCAGCAGGCGCTGCTCATTTAAGCTGCCCAGCACGCTGCTCCCGAAGTCTGGGATCTCCACTTGCAGCAGTCCCTCCGACATGGCAAACCACTCCACGGTGAGACAGGACAGGAAGTGACTGATAGAATGCGGTGGATAGATGTTTAGGTGTCAGGGATACTGAGGAGATTTCCACCAGAATGTTTCAGATCCATGAGGTCAGGGAGGTTTGGGTCTGATCAAGGTCAGAGGAAGAAATGGTGGATCAAAATGGAAGAAGCCATCAGAGTGAAGTGGAACAGCTGGAATAACAAAACAGTAGTACAGGTTCAGAACTATGACAATTCTCTAAATCTGCCTCTAAAATGAAATTTTTCCTTTTGAAAGCTAAAGAAATGAGTCAAAGGACGGTGATACACATTCTTAATACATTCGGAAGTAAGAAGTGAAAACTGCTTAATTAAACCAAAACATATATATATTAAAACGTTCATGTAATTGATGGAATATGGACACAAGCATTCCTATATATCATTTCTTTGTCTGGAGAGGACAAACCTAAAAGTTTTCCCTGAAAGGCTTGTGGTAGAGTTTGCCCCCTAAGACTGGGAGCTTGTGAGTTCAAATCTAGTGTAGGGTCATTTCGAATCCTCTAATAATGGTACCCAGTGCCTCCCTGCTTGACACTTAGCATTGGGCCATTGGATTGGGAGGGTTAAACCACCAAATGGTTCCTCATTGTGGCTATGACTGCAGCTCACATCTCCTCCAGGGGATGGGTCACATGGGGAGAACAAATGTAGCACACCTGGGTGTGTGACAACTAATGGGACTTTAACGTATGAAGTGATTTTGACCAGAGGATAATGCAGAAATGAACAACTCCAGGTTTGTCTTGATTTCTTTTCTAACCCCTCCTGCTCTTGCAAATTCAGACTTGTCTCATCCAGGGAATCTACAGAAGGTAGGGCAACAATATCTGGCAAACAAGTAGGACTGTGGGCCCTGGTGTTACCCATTACTTCATATTTTCAACAATAAGTCATTAGAGTCCGCTGTAGTTGAGAACATGTTATTGCCAAGGATCAGGACAGATTGCTTTACAGCTGGTAGTCAGCTGTGACATTATCTTGTACAGCCTCCTTGGTTCTAGTATAGTTTGGAATCTACTATGCTTCAACCCAGACTACTTGTGTATTTCAGCCCATGACAGTTTATGTTTTGTAACAATCTCTATCAAAAGACACCAAAGCCAGGCTCAAAAATATCTACTAGTGACTACTCTGGTATACAGTGAATCTGCAAGATCTACTACAGACAGCTGCTGAAGTCTAATGGTGCATTCACACCGAACGTGGCCGAGGCCTCAAATTCGCGTCCGGCACCTCTCTTTTGAAGCCAGTCAAATTTACTGCTCAACACCTTGACGCCCCAGCTGTGGAAGTTGTTCTGGAATTCATTTGTTGCCACATCATGGATTTTGCTGAGCAAGTAGTTTGGGTTTATATGTTTTGGAGAGTTCTACAGAGACACCAGCAAGCACATCGCTGTGCTACATTTCAGAGTCTCTCCGTGTTCTGTGTGCTTCACTTGTGCCGCAAGAGCTGAACCTGAGAGTCGTTTTAGACGTTAGTTCCATCTGTCTCTGGTCCAGTTTGAGCATTAACCCAAGAGAGGGGAAATAAAAATAAAACTGGGGGATCTTTTTATTATTTTCTCGATGAAAATAAAAAAAACATCATGAGGCCATGAAGCTAGAGCGGTCCAGCGAGCTACAACGACACTCGACTAACTGCCGGTGGGTAAGCAAACTGGGCTCCACTGCCCAGGGACCCACATCTTGGGTAGTAGACCTCACTAGATCTGCCTGAACCTGAACAGCAGCGACAGCTAATAGCTCTGCCAGAGCCTAGGAAGCAGAGCTCACTAGCTCGCTAAGCTAGTGGGTAGCGTAGCTGTTGATGCAGCTCAATGAGCTCTGTGACGGGCTGGTGATCTATCCAGGGTCTATCCTGTCTTTGCCCAACAATAACTGGAACAGTTTAAGGGAGCCTAGCAGCCCCCTGTGGGTTGAGAAAAAGGAATGGAAAGTCATGACGAAAATCCAAATCGTACTGTGCCCGCTGCCGAAATCGCGCCACAGCAGCTCATTGACTTAACATTGAAACTTAAAGCCTCTGCTGCGCCAGCCGCCTTCAGTGTGAATGCACCATAATACAATCTATTATGCTCTGCTGCAATCGAGGACAGTATGCTACAAACTACCACAGGATACAAAACAGTTCTAACAGTCTAGCAAGTCCAAAGCAATCACCCTTGATCTATTAAAGACATCTACAGTCAACAATCTGCTCTGACTGGTTGGACTGCTACAGCAAAGAATGTTCTACTTCAATTTACGGCTTTAGCTCTTCACCGAGCTCTGCAGAGGCCTCATAATGATAACTGTAAAAGTAAGTTTGAGAGGGAAGGCAGAAAACATTCAGGATGTGGCTGTGAGGGAAGAACACCACACTGTTGTCTGCTGCAATCCACAACAGAGGGCTCTACTCCATTCTTCCAAAGACCTCCCCCGTCAACATGCAGATGACTACAGTAAGCTACAGTCTTTGAACAGAGCATTCTGCTGCTGTCACTTATGGTCCAGAGCAGTCTGATGTTTCCCTCTCATGAAATGAAAAGCAGGGCAGTGAATCCTAATGTATTCCACTACAATCTCATTACAAGACGGTCTGTTATAGTTTGTAAGTGATGGTGCTCTAAAATGAAGGTGTTTGACTATAGCTGCAGTCTCCAACAGTCCATAAAATATATGTTTTTTTTACTGTATTATACAAAAAGTATGATACAGTTACTCAACTTCTAAACACTACAGTCTACACCATGGGTGTCAAACTCATTTTTATTTCATGGGTCATATTCAACCCGTCTGATCTGAAGTGGGCCGGACCAGTAACATAATAGCAAAATAACCAATATGGTCAACTTGTTATTTGTAGCTTTGTTTTTGTTGTGTCCATTTTTCGTGGAACACTCGACACTCACTGTCAATCTTTCTTCTTTTTGACAAAAACATTTTGATCATTTTGCTGTCACACCTGATTATTTTTATAGCAATTTAACAGCGGTAAAGCTGGCGGGGAACCAGACTGCATCTTTTCATGCCGGTTTGACTTTTCCTTTGCTCCACTAGTGGCGGAATTGTGCATTGCAGCCATTTCTTTAGAAAACATAACTTGCTACAGGAATGGGCTAGTTGTACGGGCTCCTTATATTTTTTCTCTTCACAAATGATCCAGGTTAAACCATTCAGCTATTACTCAGTCATTCTGACTATCAGAATCACCATTCCTGGTCCCCTATGATTTATTTCATCCTCCTAATTCTAATTTTTCTTTTTTTTTTCTTTATCACGAGTTATTCATAAAATTAAAAAAAACAAGCAGATGCCTCAGTAAAAGCATGTGGTTCAAAATGTTTGACTGACAGATTCTCCAGAGCCCTCTTTCAGTAGAAGGGGTTTGGAAGCCCAGCAAGCTCACTCCTAAGTTAGTTACAGTGGTTGCCATAAAAATATTGACTTAGAACCAACTTGGATCAGTCGCTGCTTACTGTTATCATCTGTTATCAAATAGCGGGAAAATGGCACCTGAATCGACTTCCTTTTGTTGGAGCCAGAAGTAAAGATTTTTACATGGCAGACATCACAATTGCTCAATCCAATTCTCTTATACAGTCAATAGAGGTTACCTTTGTCTTTTTTCTACCTTTCAAGATAATCTGCCTAAAGTCTGTCAGAGTCCACCATTGATGCTGTATGTTGAGAGCACTCTAAAGTAGACAAATTACAAACATGTCGCTATACTGGAACCAACACAAATGGTTTGTCAAGATACTGTTAAGGTTTCAGCTGCAGTTTATCGTCATTTATCGCTGGATCACATTCTAAAAATAACCAGCAGTAAGTTAAACCTGCAAAGTAGGGTTATAGATGTTTTAAAACTCCTCACTAACAAACTTTCTACAATTTCCTCACACAGACAAGAACATGTTCACACTTTTCTTTCTTGTTTAACTCTCAAAGTTCAAACCTGAGAGAAAAATAAGTCCAGTGTCATAGAATGAAAACAAAGATCCGCTCATTATCAAGTACTTACGTAAATTTGGTAAAAAATCCATGAAACAGTGCGACCGCGATGTATGAACTGCGATATAGCGAGGGTACCCTGTATTGTTATTGTGACTCATAGCTCCTAGTATAGTTTTTTTTTTAATGTATGCTTAGGCTTTTATTTTAACTTCAAAATAAACTTTAAAAACCAATAAATTATGAAAGACTTTGACCTTATTTGTAGTCTGACAATTTGGAACTCACCTTGGAAGGCAGAATGAAAGTGGTGCCTTCTTGCCTTTATGTTGCTTATATATTGAAATGTTGGATGCCTAATACGGCATTTATGTTTTTATGGAATTCTGTTAAAAAAACAAAGGAGTTAGCAAATGTGTGCTTCTGCAATAGTATTACCGGATTTAGCAAGTGATGGCAGTAGTCTACATTCAACACATTTGCAATTATGTCTTTGTTTTTTTGGTAAACAAAATGTCCAAGCATTATCTGACCACTATATAATAATAACTTTTCACTGTTACGACGTGACAAGACAATGTAAACAAGGACACTAATAGGATGCCAACGGGGCTTTTATATAACTGTAAGAGGGGCTTATCCAACATAAGAATTATTTTTTATTTTTTTTGCAACAAATAACTGATTCATCTAAAACTTTGGCTACAATGTCCCTGAAAGTTGTAGAAGGGGTTAAACGTCTAGTAATAGTGAATAAACATTCACTTTTGCTTTTGGGATCTAAATTATTCTGAACTTTATTTCACATATCAAACTTTGGTAACTTATCTTGACTGAAAATACTGTGTACCCTACCTGATAGATGCACATTTTTACAGAGTCCACCTTTGGAAGGCACTTGTACTTCAGTTTAATTACCTATATAAATGAAGCACCATATCTTAATCGAGGTTTGTCTCAAGATAAAAGGCAAGAAATAAGCATGAACCAAATCTCAACTTTACAAGGATTTTGAGATGATGAGAGTATTCAATTAACAAAAACTTTGAAAAAGACCCAGCCGGCTCTTGCTGTTTGGCAGCAGTGTGAGCTGACATCTTGGACTGTTTTGACCCCTAAGTCAGCATGCATGTCATGTGACTAAAAAGTATCACTGTCCACAGCCTCCATTGTCTGGTGCCGTCCAAAACAGTCTTCTAGACACTTCTGTAGTCTGCAACAGTCTACTGCAGAATCCAGCTCCGAGCAGTCTTCTAGAACACACTACAGTCTGGTGCAGTCTTCCAGGTTCCTATGATCTACTGCTTTCAGCTACTCTCATCCTCCATCCTCCACAGTCCAGCACTGTCCTTCACAGCACATTACAGTCAAAAACAGCACAGCACAGCCCTTTACAGCTCTGACACTGACTAGTTTGAGCCAAGGAAGTCCAGTTCAGGTAAGTTCAGGTCAGGGTTGTTGTTGTGTACATTAAAGCTGCAGACAGACAGGCGGACGGATGGCAAGAAGACAACAGCGTAAACACAGAGAAAGACTGGTCTAAAGAGACTTGACAGTTCTAGAGACAGTCAGCAGAGATACAGTTAAAGAAAGATGGATGTCAGACAGACAGGACAGCTCCTCACCTCCTTCTGCTCCTCTTTCTCCTCCATGCAGCAGGCAGGACGGCGTGCTGGGAGAGGTTTTCTTCTTCTCCTCTGCTCAGTCGTATCGTCTGATGTGTCACAGAAGGGAGGAGGGGGGGAGCGGGGAGGCAGCGATACAGCAGACAGCCGAGGAGGAAGAGGAGGAGGAGGAGGAGTCATCTGAGGACAAGCAGGGAGCTAATGCGGCTAACTGCCCTGCAGAGGATGGGAGACGGCATGATCAGAGCTCGTCGCCGCAGAGACAAACACACAGCGAGGCTGACTGTCACACAAGAAAGCATGCAAAAACAGCAGGCACACATGCAGCCGCCGCATGTCTGTGTGGACTCACACATGCTTCTGTGTGTGTGGGTCTGTGAGGGTGTGTGCGTTTGTGTGTCTGTGTGGCATGACTTGGCCAAATGCATAGCGCTGCATTGCAGTGCTGAGGCTGAGTTGGCATGCTGAGTACATAACGTGCATACTGCGACTGAGTGCCAGTCTCACAAACACACACACACACGCACACAATGCAGCCTCAGCTTTCATTATGAGTTCACTCTTTTCTTACATGAGACACAGTTGCTGCAGAGAGACTGTCTGACTAAAGACGGCCAAGATGTGTGTCTGTGTTTAAACTTACTAATACAATATTAAAGAGGCAGACAGACTAGTAGGTGTATGGTGGGTGGATGAGAAAAAAGGTCAAATGTTTGTGAGTATAAGCATTTAAATGAAAAACCCAAAGATCAAAGACAATCTTTGTCCTGAAGATGTTGTGGTGGGATTCACTTCAGATAAAAACTGTTTGTGTGATTGTAAATAAAGATGTGACCTTCTCTGAAGGTCTGCTCAAAGGTTAGGGGCAGCCACAAGAACCCCAGAACTACAGCTTCTACTCACAAAGAATAATGAGACAACACATTTATTAGGAATACACAGACGTTCAGCTCACATCACCAGGTTGCCCCCATCAGACGTGCTTAACGGGTAACATCTAAGAGCATGGGCCTGCTATGGAAGTCAGTTGATGTGTGGTTCAAGAGCGAATTTGCCACTTCTGACTGATTGGGACAGGTAAACTTGAAGCTGGAGTTCAACAAAACTAAGTTCTGGTATTGTTTGGACAAAGAGAGGCCTTAAACTGGGAACTCCAAGAAAACTGTGTTCTCCGTCTGTGAGCACGTAGACATAGACTCATGCTCTCTTATGGGGTCTAGATGACCCCACCTTTACATTGATTGTGATTCCTCCCATGACAAAGGTGGACAGGGTTTCATGTCTGCCACGGACACCAGTGGAGATAAAAAAGTTTTGGAGTGAAGGAAGTGGCTTGCTAGCAAATTCTGTAAATAGGAACTCATGAGGTCTTTAGTATAAAAAATGTCTTTTGATTCTTTACAGTGAGCACATCCGCTCAGCTGTGAAATGAAAACACAACAAAGGTTCAGTTTTCACCCATTTGTTGAAGGGTCCTTGGGCAAGGCACTGACATTACCCCTGGTGGTTATAGGTTGGCGCCAGTGTTCAGTAGCATCAGTGTGTGACAGTGTGGGCTGTGACCCTAAAGCACATCAAAGAAAGTAGTAAAGTGCTGCAACAGTATATACCATTTATCATCTAAGTTATTTCTTCATGGTCAGTTTCTGTAGCTTTTGGAAATGAAAGCCTCTAGACTCAAGAATGAAAATGCCGCTCCATGGACTACAGTATACCTATTCACTTTTAGATCTCTTCGTGGCTAGGGTGAAACTCAAATTTTCACCAAGAAGTCTTACATTTTAAAATATTTAAATGAGTAGAAAACAGCCAAATACTCTAAATTGATAGTTTTAAAAAAAAACTTAATTTAACTTATTTTTTTACAAGTGCTATAATTTGTAAAGTACTTTTGACAACACATTTGTTTTAATACTGCAGTTTTATTTTGTGGAAAGTAAATGCACTGCCTAAATCTAAATTAATTAGAAAACATATTTGACCAAAACTGTCTCTGCAGAACTCCAAGCTTGACTTTCTCTAGTTTTTACTTTCAATAATTAAATTGTTCTTTACAATTTGTGGGTTTAAGAATAAAAAGCAAACAAGCTGCTTTTATACATGAACATAATTCTTATGTCCTGCAGCAGTCCTGGACTGCAAGAGCCAGATAATTATTAAGATTATTGTTTTCATAATTCTTCTTTCTTACTGCATTTGAGCAAAAAATATTCTCCCACTACATACTCAAAAACTCACTATAATTTGCACACACCTAGTACTCAGTGATAATGACTTTTGGGCAGAGAAAATAGCACCCCTCTCCCAAAAAGGATGACATCCCAATAGTGGAACCATCAAATAAATGAAAAGGGGACAAAATCTCTCATGGGGTTCAAAGAATATAGTTAAAAATTCACTAACAAACTGAACCATGCGTGTCTGGGATATCCGATGGAAGTTTTTAAGTTATTATGGGATGGGCACAGGAAATACAGTTTGGCACACATTTTACGGCAAAGTTTGAAATTTGGGGATTTTCACATTTTCCCACAATAGTTGGGAGAAGAGTCAGCAGCTCCTGATAATGGCTGCCTAACCAAAACTACCTAAAGAAGACAAATAAACAAAGCCTGCAAACTAAGACTACCAAGATCCAACCCCAAACTAAAATAACAAAACCCAGTAGAGGAAGACTGCTGAGGACAAAGAGGGAAAAAAGAACAAAAATAAATAAACAAAATAGCACATTTTTAAAGGAAGGATTACTTAACATTTATTTAATTTAGATTAGTTACATTCATAAATTGATGTCTGAGGTGCACATAGATGATAAACTATGTAGGTTTTTACATCCCTGTTGACTTGAAGATGTCTTGTTTAATCAAAGCTACCACCATAATGCATATATTTCATATGCAAAGGAAAACTTTGGAAAAAAGTTTGGTCTTTTATGAGCTAAAAGCGCATATTATCTTATGCTGCGCAACATTGGGTAATAACAGTCCAGAGCTGCACTGAGAAGATCCTGTTTGGCACAGAACATCTTTTATTTTGAAAAGAAGCTATTTGAGCATCTGTCAAAAAAAAAAAAAAAAAAAAAAAAAAAATCATATTTTGAGTGATGCTAGGTTCTTTTTATACTTTTGCTTTTGTTAGTGCCAAAAAATAGACATGATTCATTTCATAAAAAATAAAATAAAATAAATAAGTGTCATGAATGCAAATCCAAATTTCTTAAAGGCTAAAGTAAAACTACACAGCTCCTTCTAGGTTTTGATCAGTAGAAAACCAGCCCAAATGGCTCTTGTTCTGTTAATGGTTGATGACCCCTGGCCTATGGATTTGGATCTACTGGCTCCTAACTCCTCAAGCATCATTGGAAAGCTAAAAATGTTGTAAAATGTAAATGCGAATGTAAAAAATGTTTTTACTGGAATATTGTGAAAATTTAAATCATGACTCTTTGTCTCAAGCTGAACTAAACGATATAACATACAATATAAACATATCAGGAATGTGGGTGTGGCTAACAAAAAACCCTCAGTTGTCAAGGAAATCCAAAATGTTTTTTCTTCAAAAGATTACATAGAACTGTGTGTTATCCCCAGGTGACCGAAACATGAAATGATTGCTATGGAGATGAACAGAAAAGCTGCCATTTTGGAATACAGGTATTTGTTTCTCACGTGCAGCTCTGACCAACGCCTGTGGATCATACAACGCCGCTCGCAGCTTTAACTTGAACAGGATTTGGGGTTTTGAATGGCAGCCAAACAGAAACTGATTTGAAATCTCAACCAAAATCCTGCTAAAAACAAAGTCAGTGATGCAGCAACAGGATTTATTCACACACATTTACAGGTTTCAAACCGTCACTCCGAACAGCACAGTATGAGTGAAACACAAAAGTACAGGAAGAGTCCTATTAAGTGATTAAAAAAAGGAAAATAAAACAGTGTAAAACACACTACCCAAAAGGGAAATCCACGAAGAACTAAAGCTAAGGTAAAAAATAAATATCAAAGCTACCGGCACATCTTGGTCGCATTTTCATTCAATAAATTAATTTCAAAGATAAAAAATAGCAGTATTTTTTCACATTATTTTACCCTATTTTCCTTATGTTTTGAACTCACTCCTGCTGTTGTCTCTAATAAATCCTGCATCTGTACCTGATAGAAAAATATTTACTTCATCTATTTTCTGAAACGAAGAGGAGGGAGTGGCCACCAGGAGGCGCCCAATCCCCCATAATCCTTAACAGAGGATGGGATGGATTCATCTTTATTCAGTTAACCTATGACTTCACTTTGACTTTTAATCCAAACTAACCCATCTCTTAATCTGGGTCTGGATTAAAAATACTCTTTCTGGAACAGAGTTTCTTAATCTGGTCCAAAAACGAACCGTTCCATTATCCTAAATAAACATGGTTCCTCACACAGGTGTAAACACAAACACTGTCTTTGTGCAGAGGGGGCGGGGCATGAGACGACAGGTGTGTCAGCAGGTTTGGCACAAAGTGACATCAGGCTCTTTGATCCAGTTCAAGTCTCTGCCCCCTTCACGTCCCTCCAGAGGGATTCTGGGACATGCAGTCCGGTTTAAAGAGCTTGTAATTCTTCACAAACAGGCTGGATCAGAGCGACCCGTTTGAATCTAAACATACAAAAAGTCCTGGCTCTGATTCAGAGTCTGGCCCAGGTTTAATTTGGATCCGATTTTTCACTTTTGCTAACAACCATTTAGATTCCTCTGCTTTTGAACGCCAAGCATTCATGGCGGCTCTGCTAGCGACACTGATAACGGGTCAGGCAAACGCCTCACTGGAACGAGTTTTAACTGGTCTGGACCCGGTCAAACGTGGAGGCGGGAATGTCGGAGCTTCCACCTCCTGGAGCGAACCTTGAAGAAGAAGAAGAGGAGCATGAGGAAGAGGCAGGAGGAGACGTAGAGCACCACGCACAGACTCATGTCCACGCTGTTGAAGCCCATGCCCAGAATCCACACCCCCCTGCCCTCCCCCTCCCCCATTACTAAGTCCTTCATCTCCGGCCTCGGGCTGGCCTGCGCTGGTTGAGGCCCTGGCTGCTCCTCGGCTTTCATTCCTCCTCCTCCTGCTGCTGCTCCTCCGCGGTCTTCCACCTTTGACTTGCTGGTGGGAAGGAGGTCAAAAGAAGGAGCAGGGGCGCGTGGTGGGGTCAGGGAGTATTTGGGGGACAGGTTGGAGGCACTGTAATGGTGTCGGAGAAAGTGAAGAACATTGTCCAGGTTCCACACATGGACGCCATTTTGCTCTTCGTGGCAGGAGGCGCAGAGGGAGGGGCTGGGCCACTGAGCTTTGGGGAACAGGGGGTCATCGCTCAAGGAGCCTGAGGAAGAGGAGAAGACACCATCAGATCTCGATTCAGGAGTCAGACCGAAGTCTGCTCTGTGTGCGTCTGCGCAGACCTGCCAGCCGCGCGTTGACCCGGTTGTGCTGGTTCCACAGCCACAGGATCTGCTCTCCTGGACTCTTCACCTCGTGAATGCCGGCGGCTACTGCCTGCTCAAAGTGCTGACCGCACTCCTGGCAGCCGAAGAACGTCCGGATGTAATGACGCATGACCTGGAGCACCGGCGCGGCCTCGACCTCCAGACCTGCAGAGAAAATCATCTGTCACACAAAGCAACCCAGAAGATAGAAGGATGAAGAAGGAATCTTCATCTGAACCAACTTCTGCGGCACTTTAAAATATTCGTATAGTTGAACTTGCACGGAGCAACCCTGCAGAAAAATCTCTTTCCTGTTTCCTGAAGGTTTGGATTTTCCTGGACTGTTCGTACCTGTGTTGTCCAGCGCGTTGGGCATGGCGTCATGCTGCACGGTCAGAACATGAAACAGAGTCCAGAGGGAACATGGGTAACCTCGGAGCCCCGGCCTGCTGCCCTGACAGCCGACCCAGCGTAGCTCCTCCCCCAAAAACACGCCTGCAATCTGCAGAGGAAACAGAGGGTGAGCTGCTGCTCCACGAGCTTACATGTGTGAACCCGTTTGTGCGTCTCACCCTCATCTTGTTGTTCACCAGGTCCAGAACGGCCTGGTAGGGGATTCGCTGTAGTGGCAGACTGAGGAGCCAATCGGAGAGCGTCTCCATCAGCTTCACCACTGAGCCTCCACCTGGATACAGCTGCATAGCCACAACCTTTTTTTCATTTCCAGAAGCAAAGATGAGCATTTCTGTGGTTCGCCGCAACAATTCTGTGTCAATAAAAGGTTTTTCTCCGTGCTAGGAGTTTGCAGCAGAACTACAGGGTTACCATGGAAACTAAACTGCATGTTTAACTTCCAGAGAGACGAGGATTTAAACCTCCTGAGCTTTTAGACTTTGAGTTATCGTCCAAGTCGAAACACAAATAACTGAAACGCACAAACAAAAATCAGCCGGTATAACCTCAACACATGCTGCTGCAATATTGTGGATTCATAAAAATGTGCTGCTTTCTAATGCAGTCGCCCCTCAAAGTTTTTTTGTGTCTTTATGTTGTGGCAGATTTTTTTTTTTTTAAGTTGCTTCATTTTGCTCAAGGAAACCATTGATACCAGAAAATTCCAGATCCCTCACCTCATCTTGACCATAGTGCAACATTTATGTAGCAATAAACGAAAACATCCTGTTTTAATGACTTTTTTAAGCGAGATTTTGACCAGTGCATTCATAGATGTAATGCAGTACACTGCCACCAGAGGGAGCTTTGAGCATGCAAAGAGACTAAATAAAAACTTAAAATCTTTAAAGTTAAGAGCTGAGGTGATGGAGGTTAAATCCACAGAAGAGAGAAAAATACAGAAAGTAAGAACGTGTTTCTTTGAACAAATAGAGGTCACATATGGGGTCAAAACAGGGTCAGCTTAAAGTGAATGAAAAACTAGATAGTACATGTGAAAAAAACATTTGAAAAATACATTTAAAACATCAATTAAAAAATATTTATACACCTAAAACTGTTACCAAACAAAAAAATGTTTATTTGACAAGCTTCTGTTCTGTATTTTCAACTTTTTTGTTTCTCTCCCTCTTTGCATTGCAGTTTCTATCCAGACTTTTTGCTTTAAAACTTTTATCCATCATTGCTTACCTTGGAAACCAAAGTGACAAAGTCCTTGAAGACCTTTAGCTTCTCTCCCTCCAGCATGCTGTGAGCGGCCAGTTCCACTCTCAGCAGGTAGTGAAGTGCTGACTCCAGATCAGCCGTGTACACCTGGGACCTGCAGATGCAGAAATGCTAACTGTAGCTTTTCTACACATTCATCTGTTTCTAGATCAGCACAGTAGATTACGGATTAAATTCTTCTACTTCATCTGATTGGTTACTTTTCAGGTTATTGCTTCCTTCACTCTGCCTGTAGGACGTTGACATGCCGTGTTTCCAAAATAAACTAAATGGAAGTCCAGACTCTGACCTGTTAAAATCCCTCCAGGGTTCTGAGTCCTGTTTGCCCGACGGCGCCCCCACATGGGCAACGGCCGAACTGCTGCGGCGCTGAACTCCAGGCAGCGTCCTCAGGAGGGATGAGAAGAAGAAACGGAGCTTCTTCTCGCTTCAGGAGGACGAGACCAAAGGGCATTAGTCAGTGTAGCACAGCAGACGCAGCGCGGATACTTCCTTCTCCAGCAGAGTTTGAAAACAAAAGTGGGTGGAGCCAGATTTGTTTTCCGCAGACAAGTCAGTCTCGGTTTATTCTAATGTGAACCCAAACAGGAACAAGCTACCTAACTACTCCTCTGTGGTTGGATAGATGTTTTTTTATAAACCCCATCAATCTATCTTATATTAAACATTGTAAATGAATAGTTGGGGGCGGGCCTCTTTATTGGACAGGTAACTGTTGCATCAATTACTCTAGAACCGCCTTGCAGCTTCCAGCTACTGAAGGCGTGTTTGCTCACCCACTGACAGTTTTCTGAGAGGTGAGGTCATGAAGTTATGGAAAACAGAAACATTACGAGAAGGAAAATCTGGAATCAGAAAGACCCAATACTAAAATAAAAAACATATAAATGTTCGGCTGTGTGTCTGCAGGTCTGATAAATCCTTTCACCTGCTAGGACTTACTTACCTGTACAGGTGTCCATGCGTCCCGTTGGGATGCAGCAGGTAGATGGAGGGGAAAGATGTAATTTTCAAGGCGTCCAGTAGGGGGAGATCGGAGCTCAGAGCTCTTTTAACTTGCACACCTGAGTAAAGCAGCAGGTCCAGGATCACCTGACACACACAGAAGATTTAGGAAGTTTGTAGAAACCTTAACTTTAACTATCTAAGCATCACAGCTTAGACCCTAAACTGAACAGGGAGGTACAAATGTCCTGACATCTGACCAATCCTAATGTTTTAACTATGGAAGCGAACTGAACACACACACAAACCTGTTCTCATATCTTAGAGGGCACACACACACACACACACACACACACACACACACACAAACCTGTTCTCATATCTTAGAGGGGAGCATGTGTGTTACTCATGCCAATTTTGGAGTCACAGAGGCTTCATTTCAGTCTAACCTTCACAAAAGTAATTATTTAACACCTTAGAGCTTTAATAAATTAAGCACAATAGGCAAATCCATATACTTTGGATCTTTTTGTTCTTCTTTTGTGTCACATCTGGATCCTCAGAGTCCCGCTAGAATCTCACCTCCCGCCCAACGTACGAATCCGGCTCCTCCACAAAAATGGCGGTGTAGTGGTCTGACTTTTGACCGAGGAGGGGGAGGAGTTTAGCTGAGCTGCAGGCAAACATCAGCAGAGTTTAATGAAAGAGCAGAATTCTGATAAGGAGGTTCGGTTCTGGTTCTGGTACCTGTATGGCTCTAGTGAAGGGCAGCGTTGGGGCCACTCCAGTCTGGTGTGATTCTGCAGGATGTTCACCATTAGCTGACGGATGGACTGGACCCCCCTGTCTGCACCTGAATGAACACAAAGACTCAGTTTCTTCTGTTACTGAAATCAGAACCATTTTACACCAGAGCCGTTTACACAGTTCTGAAGGGATTATGACAATGAAGAAAAATAGCTCTTCTCCACATCAGAAGTAGTTGGAATTACGTTAGTATCTCAGATGCTAAAGGGTTAAGCTAAAAGTTTACGTCTTTTAAAGCCAAAATGGCTGCAGTCATTGTTTAGAGAAAGACGTTGAAACGACAGGAACAAAGAGAGGTTTCTCGCTCATGTAGAGACACTCAAAGACCACAAACTGATTACTGAGAACGCTGTTCCAGGACAGCGTTCTTCATCCTCACTAGGCCCCACCTCTTGTCTTCTGCCCCATTGGGAGTCTCCACTGCCTTCTATCCCTGTCTGGAAGCTGTCATGGCCGCAGGCCGACCAGCTGCAGCGTGTGCTGCAATGGCCTTTGTTTGCATCTGTTTCATTTGTGTTTTTCTCTCCATTGAGTTGATTTAGCATAAACCAGAGCTCATGCATTAGATTCTGCACAATGTTCCACTGTCCTCCAGTTAGCTCTCTTTGCTATGGATCTGAGTAAATCAAGTCTTTAGTGTTAGAAAGCAGCACAGTTGATAACTTCCTGTCTGTGCAGTGCACCATTGGACAACAACTAGCCTTTTCTTGGGTCCGTCTCTTTAAACCTTTAAACACTCGAGTCGTCACTGGTGACATCTAAATGACACACGCCCTTTGACCTACCGTAACTCTTTGGCCATTTATACCATCAATGTGAATGAGCTGATTCTGATGCGGAGAAAAGTAGCTTGGCACATAAAGTCCACAAAAGACGGTTTTCCAGAATCCGCTGGAACTATATTGATTCCGTAAATGGTTGAAGAGTTATGCTAGTCAAAAAAAGTGATAAATCTATCAGGAATAGTCCACACTCTTCTAACTACCTTAAATCTTCAACTGTTCATGCAACTAACGTAATTCAAATGGATTCTGAATCCGTTGGAATGTCATTATTTGCATAAGTGGTCAAAAGAGTTGAGGTAGTTGCATGAACCTTGACACCAGATATAGGGATATTTTTGGACGAATTTTGCATGTTGTGGTACTAGCACCAAATTTGCAATAAACTTACATAAAAGTCCCTTCTTTCACGAAAAAAATCTATGAAAGCCATGGAAATAATTCAAAGTGGCGGCCATTTTTTAAGAAGGTAGCCATATACTCAATTGTTACAAAAATATTCAATTTTTATTTGCTACAAAAGACGTATTATCACCGGACAAAGCAGGGTATGATGTCACCCATTGAAAATGCCAAACCAACGGCTCTTGTGAAATAAGGTCAAATCTGTCAATGATTTTTCTGCATTACGGGTGCCGCCATTTGGAGAAAGACGACAATGACTGTTCCGAGTCAGTCCGAGTCACCAATCATGAGTGAGCTTGTTGGAAGTCCACATCCCATCCACTGAAAGCGGCTCGGGAGAATCTGTCAAACAAATGTTTGAGGGTGGGGCCAGGCTTCTACCGAGGCATCTGATTAATCAGTTTATATTGTAACTTGAATAATTTGCCATCCATCCATCCATCTTCTTGACCGCTCTGTCCCTTTCGGGGTCGCGGGGGTGCTGGAGCCTATCCCGGCTGCTGATGGGTGAAGGCGGGGTACACCCTGGACAGGTTGCCAGTCTGTCTCAGGGCCTCAATCACACACATCCACTCTCACAGACACACCTAGGGACAATATAGAGTCACCAATTAACCTATGAAGCATGTTTTTTGGACGGTGGGAGGAAGCCAGAGTCCCCGGTGAAAACCCACGCATGCACGGGGAGAACATGCAAACTCCACACAGAAAGGTCCAACCGGGGCCTTCTCGCTGTGAGGCAAGAGCGCTAACCACTGCGCCACCGTGCAGCCCAACAAATAAGCCTCGGGTGGGATTCGAACCGGCTACCTCTTGATTACAAGACCGCGGGTTTAACCGCTGAGCCAGCCAGAAACCTTTAATAATTTGCGATAAAGATAAAAAATAATGGAAAAGAAAATTAGGATTATCAAGAAGAAACTAAGAAAAAAATGTATCGGAGCAAGAATGATTATTCTGACAAATGTAATGACTAAGTAATAGCCGTTTATTTCTCAATAGAAGTCTATGAGATTTTAGTTTCTCGGAGCCAGCAGGTACTTCCTGTTTGGAACACAAAGGGGGAGGGGTTTAGCTGTCCAGTGATTTTACAGTCTATGACGCAAAATAACATGTCAGAAAGAAAGGAAGAAGCGTAACTGTAACAAAGACTTAACTCGTCCAAATAGCTGAAGTTTTTTACTTTGTGAAAACAAAGACATGAAAAAACATCTTTGGTTAAAAAGGATAAAACAAATTCAAGCATGACATATTTATGATTAAACAGCAAAAAAAGCTGAATTGCTGTCTGACCTCGGTATGCTGTTCCTTTTTCTCCTGGAGAACTGTGAGCCCGAAAGTACTGCAGAAGAAAACAAACAGCAGCTGGTTATTTACACGCCTGCTCCTGCAGGAGGAACGGCGTGGGAATGTTGCAGTTGTGCTGCTGCACTCCAGCTCACTTTGAAGGTCGGGTAGAATTGGATGTTGTAGTCTCTGCAGACGTCAAAGTTCTCCTCCTGAGCGCAGTCCAGCACGGCAACACCGATGGCCTCCTGCCAATCTGACAGACACGCACAATCAGGATGAATCCAGCAAAAAACACGTCTACAGTCACAGCAAGTTCTCAAACACGAGGAACTCGAACTAGAAACTTATCAGCTTTACAAAATTAAAGTTCATTCAACATCAACACCACCCCTTCCCTCCTGGTTGCTGAGAGCTCTCTGTTTACCCCCAACCTAACATTAGCAGTACAACAAAAATGGTGGTCAATACTGGAGGCGTACAGTTTTGAACCAGATTCCAGCTCAAACGAGGAAAACAAAGATGTTCTTGGATCTATTTGTTTGGAAGTGGAGGCATCGAGTGGAGCGGGGCAGAGAGCTTATTCTATATCACAAATGTAGTATTTTTTCTTCATCTGCTCCTGATTCACAACAATTTGAAAAAAGAAATACTCAGAAATGCAATTTAAAGCTTAGTTTTATCCGTACAAATCCCCCTACTGGAGTGAGTCTTTAAACTCAAGCTTTTAAATTAAATTAAAAAAAACTTGACATCCATCAAGAAGAGGCTCGTTCTCTGAACCACTAGTCTAGTGAGACGGGAAGCTGGTTCACTGAGGACAGAACGTTTTAGTCATTCATTTCAATAAAGGAATGTGTGAACGTCTGAGCATCACAGATCCCCTTTGATTCCAGCACTCTATCTGGGTTTGGGAGGAGAAGGTCTTTGTCCGACCAGCACCCTCTGACCTCTGCAGCAGATGGAGCGTGGATGTGTGTGTGTTGATGTGGCAGCTGGTCTCTGGTCGATGATTCCCCAGAGGCCCACTAAGGGGACAGATGGACCTTAAGGACCCGGTTCCCATGCTCAGACTTCAGGTCTATCTTTGTTTTAAACTAAACCTCTACTCTACCCAGAATTCCCTGAAGAACTCTTGATATTTTTTTCTAACAACTTAACATGAAGGTGAAATAAAAATCATTGTCTTTTCATTTAAGAAGCTTGGAGCTGCATGGTGGTGAGGTGGACATCACCAGATTGGATCGTTCTGGGTCAGAACCTTCTATAAAGATCATTTTAAGAAGATGTAGAACTCTCCGCGTACTTTTGGCCCAGTAATAGGCAAGAGTTTTGTTATTTGAATGACCACAGACAGAGGAAAGAAGAATCTTCTGATTCTAACTTTTGTTTTCGGAGTGCCAAATCTTCAGCAAACCTCCAGCTTTTCAACGATTCCTCCATCAGAACTAAGGATGTAAAGGATAATCAAATATACCAAAAACTGATCTAGCACTCGGAATAACAGCAGTAAGTGTTTAAAATTACAGATACAAACGAGATTATGTTGGTGAAAAGGGGGGAAATTGATCAGGAAGTTACTCATCGGTTTCTGATAAACTTTGCTGGTTCCTCTTGCGTCTCTACTGTGTTTGCCTTTTAACGTACATGCTAACAAAAAGACCAATCACAGGCTTACTTCTACCAAGTGGGGTCAATTACCATTGGCTGACAGTGAAGGCTGTTTGTTGTGTTCAACTGTATCTGAATAAATTAATAAAACACCCTTTTTTCAACAAACTTTTTCAGGCCACAGATCAATTTAATGTCAAACAATATTTTTATGGAAGTGAGTGTTCAATTTTTACCTTTTTTTTAAGCACCCATTTTTTTTCTTAACCTTTGAGGCTAAAGTTTGTCTTCATCCTCTGTAAAATACAGCAGCGACTTCAAACGTTATTTGTACACTGGATTTCATGTAGGAACTATTTAAATGTGACATAGATTTTACCTTATAACACATAAATGTTAAAAAGGAAGGTAAAAAATTAGATGCTAACTTAAGCTTCGTCAGGTGGATTAATAAAAAAAAAAAAAAAAAAAAAGAGACCCTAAAACTGGTATTCTATAAAAACTTTGTTAGCAGCATCCTTGCAACATTTGACAGCCGGCTGCCGAATATTATCCATTTTTATGATGGTGTGTGGGACTATAAATCAATATTTGGAGTAAATACTTCTGGATTTTGTCTGTTACATGCAGATTTCTTTAATTTTTAAGCCAAAGGCTCTTCTTCTGTGTCCTCACTGAATCTGTTCTGTTAAAAGAAACTTTCCAAATACGTTTGTTTTTGCTATCTTTACTGCCTTCAGGGTTTCAATTTACACTTTAGCCATCGGTGCAGCCGTTTTAAGAAAGTAGCAAATTGATTTTCACCATGTGACTGAGTGACGTGACATGTGAAATGTTTACACAAAGTTCCTTCAAAATCCGATTATAAATAAAACAGAAAAAACGTAGGACAAGTTTTGGCTTATTTCTTTTTACTCTGTGGCCCGGTACCAGGTGTCCAACAGAAGGATCTAAAATACCTAAAATGTCATTTTTTTTAAAGTTTGAAGCTGCTATATCAAAAACATTATGGTTTTGTTGCTTAAACTAAAAAGTGTCGGGGAGAAAAAAAAAAGGAATTTTCAATTAAAGTGTGTATTTAGACTGGAAAAGTCTGTTGGTCCGGATCGGACTGACTTAAACCAGACATTTCTGTTTTAAGCCATTCTGTGAATGTAAACAAAACTATGTGACTAAAGATCTCTTCAGTCATTGGCCAGGAATCATGAGGGCGGGGCAAAGCAACACGAGAAAGAATAATGGAAGCCCTAAGCTTTGCAATCCTTGTCGGGATACTTCAAGAATCCTAAATTTATATTTCTCTGACCAATTTTGAACGTCTGTATGAAGGTTCAACACTTTTTACTGTTAATTTGGTATGGTGGAGGCAAGGTGGTTACTGAGGAGAAGGAGGCAATGAAGGTACGTTAAGAAGTGTTTACGATTGTTGGGAAACAGTGTTGGAAACGAGTATCACTTTAAAAGTTGATTTCATGAGCCTGCATTCATTTGAGCATGTTTCAATGAGTTCATGCGTCTCATCATTGCTTGATGTTTGTCCGAGGTTGCTATATTCCTTCTCCGTTTACATCCTGTAATGCTCAGCTATAATGGCCGTTTGGTCCAGTTTTTCCACTCCGAGCACAGAGTCTATTCAGACTGAGACGACTCAGAGTGAACCAGAGCTCAGTCCAATTGGAAACAAGCTGAGACCACCTTGAAAGATGGATCAGAGAGGGGTTCCTGGTCCCGGACCACGGTCCAATTGGGTGTATTCAGAGCAAAAATTTGTTCTGGATTATTGAGGGAAACAAACTGTGGTTCACTTTAAGCGAGTCAAATGTGTCCAGTTTGACTACACCCATAGATTTAAATGCCATAAGAATAATAAATATGTAGATTGTATCTATTTAAGTAACAGATTTGGACTGTAAAGAATCACCACAAAGTTAGCCGAATCTTTTATGTATCAATTCATGGTTCCAGATGCATAATCATGTGAGAGGTCCATAACCCTAATCAGGACAGTAACCTCCTTTAGGACCGTTCTGCCTATTCTGGGTTCATCTCCACTTATTGCCTTTTACACCATGAAACTGTTTAATTGAAGAAAAGACATTTAAACTTAATCATGAGAGAAGAAAAGGCTTTAGAAAGCCAGGGATCAGGAGTTACTTTAAGCAACTTAATCGTGAAGTTTCATTTTTAATTACAGTTTTACTTGTTATATACACACGTCTGTGTTGCTCTACTAGAAATGTTGCTTTTAGTCTGAAAATGTATGTTTTATAAACATTCAAATGAATTCTCTTGTATTGTTTTTAATTAATAAAAAGCTTTTTCTGCATTTTTTATGGTCTGCTCAACTTCTTAGCATAATTTCAAACATATATAAATGATTTCAGCCTTTGGGTTTCCTGAAGAGCTTCAGCTGTCAGCCTTCACAGGAAACGCTCTTTTGTCATGTATTGACACAAAGTTTCAGGAAATCTCAAGGACTCCTTTGCTTTGAATGAATTCCAGACGTGCTGTGGTCGTGATGTTTGTGAGATGCAAACAGGTGGATGTGTTTGCTCTGAACGCGATCTCACACAACAATCTGCACGGAAAGAACAGAGACGGTTTCCAAGAGTTTTGTTCTTCAATATTAACCATTTTAAAGTAACACAGTTTAAATTATAACAATGTTGTTCTTCCGGTGCAGATGTGATGGATATAAATGCTTAGCTATTATAAAAATGTGTGAAATTTGAGGATCAAACAGAGACAGTGAAGCTCCATGCAGCAAACTGGAATCATGGGATTGGCACAACGTCCCCTCTTTATGAATTTATTTGCTCAAATTTCAGGGAAATGAACAGTGCTTTTAGACGTTTGATTTATGCCACAGTCTGTATTTCCCAGGATTATCTGCTTTGTTTGGTAGAGTAGAAAGATGACTTCCAGGTGATTTGGGCTCCAGGTGAGCAGCTGTTTTAGCCTGATTTTGTTTCCAGGCAGCAAACTAAATAAAAGCCTTAAATGTGTTCGGCGTTGCCCCATGTTGAACCCCAGTGTGACGGAGAATCCCAGTGAAAGCCTCCCAGGAGTTTTCCACAATTTTTATTACAGCACGGGGTAAATTTGACCATGTAAAGAGTGATTATAAGAAGAGTAAATATTAAAATACAAGTAAATTGTTACATTATGGAATTCAAAACACTAATATTTTAGGAATTGAGAGAAGAGATTTAAAGCCATAAGCCAGCTCTGTTGGAACCAGCATAAGCCATTTTGAGTTTCAATGAAACAGAACAAAACAAACAATTTAACTCAACTTTATTGATATTTTTGCTTTTATTGCTATTACTTTGTACTAAAATGAAAATAAATCATAAACAACCCTTTATGGATCATGTGTTTCTTAAATAAAAAAACTTTTTTTAGTTTTGGTAGTTTTAGTTTGATGGAATTGTTGCATATCAATGTTATTACAAAGTCATTGGCAAGTAA
Organism: Oryzias melastigma; assembly: GCF_002922805.2. Classification (NCBI taxonomy): domain Eukaryota; kingdom Metazoa; phylum Chordata; class Actinopteri; order Beloniformes; family Adrianichthyidae; genus Oryzias; species Oryzias melastigma. Next base: position 33,740,915 of record NC_050520.1, on the reverse strand, counting down.
TCAACAGTTTTATTAATTAAATTCGGTATAAAACCCCAAAAGTACCATTCATTTTTATGCTGCTTTTTATTAATCACTTTTGTTTAAAAATCTGATTTTATTTTTTAAACTTGAAGCAAATATTTTCTCTATCTTTGATCTGAATATTTTAATTCATAATATTTAATCTGTTTCTGTGTTTTTTCTATGATCAATCTTTTGTGTAAGCTTTCAGTTTCTTAAAAGTTAGTCATGTTAACCTGTAATCCTGAAACTGTAAACTTAATTGTCATGTGATCCAGTTCCTGCTAACTCCTAGTTAAACCTGTCAGACGTAATAAATGCAACTGTTCTGACCCGGTTCTGTTTCCCGGTCCTAGTCTGATGTTTAGAGTTCAGATAAAAACCCTGAATCCACCTGTTTGGGTCCTGAACCGAACCACCTGTTAGCTGAGCTAGGCTAACTTTAGCTAACTTAAGCTAACAACAGAATCCGTTTTTACACTTAAAAATAAAGAAAATAGTTTAAATAACCAACTCAATCAGTCATGTTGATTCCCGTAATAAAGTATTTTGTATAATAAACTATTACTAGGGCAAAATGTTAAGAATTAAGTCAATTTTACATCCCTATTAGCTAATTAGATCCACTTATCTGAAACCAGTCAGAACTCCATTGACAAAAACACGATTTTAAACACTGAAAGCACACAGACTTAGCAACATTCATACATTTGTTTTCTACTAAAACAACATAACAAATGATTACATTTCACTTTAGTTTAAGCCGAATAGACGGAGCCATCTAACAAAATCAAAAGGTACACCAAAGATTCCCAAAATTTTCATAGTTTCACTGCTTAGCCCCAATTTTAGAAATACGCGTTTGAGCAGAGACTGGGACGGTGAACGCACCACGCCGGACGGGAACATATGCGACTCTGCAGCGGTACCTTTCACGTCCTGAGCCAGCACCTTCCATGTGCTGGAGTAATGGATACAGTGTCCGCACCAAGAGGAGTAGAACTGGACCAACCAGGCCGAGGACGAGTTACTGATGGTGGGCTTCAGGCTGCTGCTGCCCAGGATCACCAACGGGTCGTCCTCCGTGTACAGCCGGGATGCGCCACCCAGGCACCCCGAGACAAACCAGAGGACGCCCGCCGCTTGGAAACACAAACGAAACATCCTGCCTGCTGTGCAGCGACACAGCGACAGCGGGTTGTCAGAGATATGAGTAAATCCTTCCGAAACGGAGCTTGAGAGGCCGGGGAGACATGAGCGCAATGCCCCTCTGCTTCCGACTGTTTCTAGACTGAGCACAGCAGAGAGATGTCTCACTCTGACTCATTTTCAATGACAGAAACAAGAGCGCAGGAACAAGACACATTTCCTAAAGCAACGAGTAATGTCATTACATATCTTTTTTTATAGTCTTCGCGGACAAAATTACAAAAATTACAAAGTGAAAAAGCAATGAAACAATTGGGTTTTCAAAAAATTACTTTGCGTCATCATCTCGTCGTAATAAACGATCTTCTGCTTTTTCACATACAGTAAGTTTTAACTTCGTGACGTTTTGGTGGACGACGTGCAATCTGAGCTGCGTTTGAGTAAGCTCGGATATCAATCTTTCCATATAAAGGTTCGTCAACTTCGTCAGAAAATTCTCCTTTATTGTGATTAGTTAGTCAAGAATACTAATACAATTTTGAGGAAAAATTAAAAAAAAAAAAAAAAACATTACAAAAATGGTGTCATACTTTTTTTTATTATTGTGGTATTGTTTTTCTGACAGCGTATTTTGTAAACAAAACAAAATGTTTCTAATACAAGAATACATTTACATATTTTTCTGAGAAAAAAACAAAAACATCCTTAAATATAATAATAAAACACATCTGGTTTCAAAATTTTTAAAAGATAATTATCTTTTCAAAATACAGCTGACCAACAATAAAGCCAAATAATTTAAAGATACGACCAGATCGTCCTTTATCGAGTTTTTTTAAATCAGATTTAATGATTTTACGAGATGATTATATCTTCTCAAGGTCAAGGAAATCCTTTTTGTCTTGAGAATAACTTGTGTACCTGGCTTTGTGTCAGACGGTTCATTATAATCTGAATTTGTGCAGAAATTCACAAAGTTTGAAACCTCGGTAATGAAATCTGCAGTACCGCAGGAAATCCACAAGAGGGCAGCCTAGTGCAGCATGAAGGTTTTTTCAAGCTTATCAAACACGTTCAATTAATGACAAATGGACACAAGCTGCATGAAGGAAAAAACCTACAAATATTTTATGACAACGACTTGTTCAGGGTGTACCTCACCTTCACCAAAAAGTAGCTGGGATAGGCTCCAGCATGCATGGATGAATTTTATGAAAAGTTAATTGTTAGTGAGGAATAAATGTCGAAGAACAAAATGTCTAGTTTCCATCCATCATTCTTCCACTGGAGCTGAGTAGTGGATTCTGGAGGAAACTCGTCGATTGTGTTCAGGATCTTGTCCTTTCAGTGGAGACCCAGAGCTCATGGTGAGAGTGAGAGACTAATAAAATTCTGAGAGCTTCAGGTACAGCTCCTTCTTCACCACACAAGATTGATGCAACAGCTACTTTAGTTCAAACCCACAGAAACATAAATAGAAAATACATTTTTTTCTAAATATGTATTGTAACTTTTGAGAGAGAATCACATGATTTCCTTTCAAGATAAAAGACATTCTGCACCAAACCAAATGCAACAGAAACTTGACCCTCCAAACACTGAGGTTTGAAAGAGAAACGATCTTAAAATTAAAGCGATTTCTAATGAATCTGACAGGATAGCGTGTTTGCTCTTAGGCCTTTGCTGTTTTCTTACAAGATTTAAGTGGATTCAGATAAAAGTTTAGGTTTACGAGTTATCTAAATGTGACTAATTTGATTTGACGGTTCACGCAAAACAAAAAAAATTAAATCTGACATTTTTATCAGACATCATTCAGGAAGCAATTGATCCTCAAGTTGTAGCAGAAGTGAATCTAATGTTTCCTGAATGTTTTTTTCCATTGTTGTTCTGGGAGTCTGACCCCACGTCACCGTGGAAACGCTTTCACAAACAGACAGGTAATGTGACTGGACGCCTGACGGCTTCATCGCAGGCTCCCCCGACCCCACAAACAAGCTCCAACATCATCAGCTGTCATCGATCAGCCGTCTTTGTCTTCATCGTCAGTTTGGTGGGGAAGCACGCCGTCTGCAGGGCGGGGCGTGGCCACGCAGCCTGTGGTAACAAGCGTGCTGCTCACCTTGTGACGGACTGACCTGCAGACACCTCAGCGTCAGTTACTGCCAGCAAGCAGTCCAGTTTAAGATCAAAATCCTGCAAAAAACAAAACTTTCAGGTGCTCTCTGGACCACGCGAGGATAAAGTCTGAGTGTGGTTGTCCAGGATCCACCCACTTTTGCCCAACAGTAGCAGGGATAGGCTCCAGCAGCTCATGACCCCAAAGGGAATAAGCGTGTTTGGAAGATTTGCTTTGTGCACATCTATCTACACCACATGTGTCAAAGTCAAGGCCCGGGGGCCAGACCTGGCCCTTTGGTTGCTAATGGCAACATGTGGATAAGAGGATGAGGATTCCAGATCCCCTCTCATCACGTCTGCAGAAAACTGCTCCAGCCACATGACATCCATGACGAGGTGAAGTACAGCAGCATTAAACACGCATTATGGGTAAAACCCATAGGCGGTCTAATCAAAATGTAATGGGTTTGTTAATTATAAGATATAAGAAAAAAAAGAATAAAAGAAAAGAAAATATACATTTATCGTCACTGACCACATGGGATTAAAGTTTGTCACTGTATCTGTGCAAAAATAATGTGTGCCAAATATAAACATGCAGGTTTTGTGCATTTGATGATTAAGAATAAAATGCATATTACAGATAAAAAATCAAATAAAAGTTGTTGGAAAGCAACAGCAACGGTGGATCCAGCCTCAGGCAGTCTGAGTGAGTGACAGACATCTCTGAAATTTACAGCTGTAAGTTTGTTTGATTTCCTCACAGTTACAGTTGTTCTCAATCATTGTCGTGCATTTCTCACAACAGAATTAAACTTCTCACAACAGTTAGTACGACCTCCACAATATTTAGTCATTTGTGCACAACCTGGTGTCAGCTTCATGTTCATTTCATCCAATAACAAATCCGTTTGGACACAACCCAATTGATGAAGTACAAATCTCTATGAATTGATCAATTTCGACTTACTTTTGATCATTATTTATTTGTTTTATCATGTCTGTCCTCATCATTAAAGAAGCTGGAGTCATAACTTGTTCTTTTGAAAACACTGACACTTTCATTGACATCAAAACTTGTTTTTGAAGCATGAACTGCCCATTTTGAGCGACTGACTTGCATTTTGAGAAAGTGACTCGCTTTTTTAGCTTACCTACCATGTTTTTTCAGTTTGTACTAATAGTTTTGAGAAACGCCTGAGTAGTGCTGCAAACTTTAATCCTGTTATGAGAAATGTACTAAATCGAAGGAGAAAAACTGTAACAATGAATCTTCAACCTGGACAAGTTTAGATCATTTTGACAGAGATGATTAAAGCAATTGAATAATGATCAAAAGCAAGTCAAAAATGATCATTTTGTAGAGATTTGTACTTATTTGTACTTTGTACAAAGTAGATTTGTACTTTTGTGTCCAAAAGGATGTGCTATTGGATGAAATAAACATGAATCTGCTCAAGATTGTGTCCAAGTTTAATTCTGTTGTGAGAAACGCACTAAACATTTGAGGAAAAACTGTAATTCATAGAAATACTTTTGTTGTCTGCTGTCACACATCTGTTTCCAGCATTTCTTCATATCCAATGCATGACTGGGTATTCCAGTGAAGTTGATCAGAGTTTAAATGGTTCCGACATGGTTCACTTTAGACAGGAGGAGGAGGAGGAGGAAGAGGAGGGTGACCAGGAGGAGGAAGAAAGAATGTAGCTAAAGAGGAAAGTTTGATTCTCGTGTCTCTCTCCGTGGTGCTGAAATTCTGTTGCCAGCTCTTTTATGAACTTTAATCAAAAACTTTTTTCCTTGAAATAATCCTCCAGCTGTGTGTATTTTATGTCAGCACACTATAGAGTCCGCTCCTGGATGTCAGTCACTAACTCCTGACAGGACCTGCACCTCCTCCCGGTCACCATGGAGCTTTCTGCCTCCAGCAGCTCCTGCTTCCTCACCGGCTCTCTCCTCCCATCGCCGCCGCCCGGCGCGGCTCTCTCCCGGCCGGAGAAGCGGGATCTCTCGGAGCATTCCTCCCCGCCTCCGGACTCCGAGCTCCGGCGGGACCGTCCTCTGCAGCAGCGCCGCTCCATCAGCTCTTCTTCTTTCCTCATCCAGGACATTCTGGCGGAGTCCCGGGCTCTTCCTGACCCGGTCCGGGTGTTGGACTGTAGATCGGATGGAGATTATTGGGAAAAAAGAAGCGATTCTCCCGACAGCGACAACAAAGGTGAGAGGACGGGAAAAAACATTGAGGAAAAATAAAAACTTTTGGGATCCCAGTGTTTTTAAATTAGCTGCATCTAAAATGTGATTTTTTTTTGGCATAAATGATCGCGATTAATCTCTTTAATAATCAAACTGAAGCTATTTTATAATGGTACAGTACAATTATCTTATGAACTTGTCACAGACAGTTCAATCACGGGAATATAAATCAATTAAAATCGATTAAATTAATTCATTGTTACACACATGGAAGAAAACTATATGGGAAGCAAAGCAGCAGGTTAGTCAGTAGGGATTAAGCTACAGCACAAATATATTCATCCAATCTACTACAAACAGAAATTCTTGAGTTAAATTTTTATTTAACAAATATGTTCTTCCCAAACTTCCTCTGAACTCTAATCACAAGTCCCTTCAGAAAATTCTCAATTGGAAAATCATCTGACAGTGAGCTCAAATTTAGTCTGCACAAACATCTGCCCTAATAGTACTCACTATGAACCAGGAACTAATACTCATCTTTTTTGCTCTAATAAGGTTAATCTGAGCTATAAAATACTTCAGATGAAACACAATATTCATGATCAGCTGACCATCAGAGAGAATTACTTTTCTAAAGTCCTATTTGTGTGTTCATCAGGGTAAATATAATAAATGTACATAAATGTTTTTAACATAAATGTATTTTTGTCTCATTATGATTAGAATCTACCCAACAATTTTCTGATCTATTGGTCTTTTAATGATTATATTTTTAGCCAAAATCCAAAAATCTGCGTTCAGGGCACAGTTTCTGCAGAGTGGCAGGAGTTCATTAGAAATTCCCCTCTTAGTTGTAGGTGGGACTGTTGGAGCAGAGTAAGCCTGTCCTGACTTCCCATCATCCCTTCGTTTTAACTCTGTCCCGCTAGCTCACAACCATAACATTTCTGGTGCAACAAAAATAGTGAGTAATATCTGAGGTATCCTGCCGTATAGTATTGATCCAGATACCAGATCAGACGAGGAAAACAAAGATGTTCATGGATCTATTTGTCCACTTTGTGGCAGGTTTATTAGTTCAGGCAAGAAGAAAGGAGTCCACAAAGCTAGATCAGGGTCAGACAGACAGAGGTCAATCACGAGCATGAGAACATCAAAGAAAAGACTAGAGTTGTCAGAGTCCAGGTGAGGGTCAGGGCAGGCGGCAAGCAATCCAAGAATAAGCAGGGTCAGAAAACAGAAGATCACGACTAGATAGAAACGCTCAGTAAAGCAGGCAAGGTGGCACGAACAATACTTTGCACCGAGTACAGCTCTGTGTAGTGCTCATCGTGTGGGGGATTGTCAATGAGAGTCAGCTGAGCGGCATCCAGGGAGTGTGCGCTGGGGCTGCTGGGAGATGTAGTGTGTTTAGTACTCTGGAGACCACCGGTGACCAGAGGGGGAGACAATACTCAAAAATGCAATCTTAATTTTCTTTATGTTTGTCATTGAAAATGGCACAAGAACATGTTAACAGCACCATTTTCACTGGAGTGAGTCTTTAAAATGAAACAGGAACTCGACTTTTACTGGGATTGGAAAAAGGTCAAAGTTCATTAGAACATTTTAAAATGTATTTGAACATTTCAATTCAAATTAATCTGTGAGTTTGTTGGTTCAATCCATATTATCATTTCAAATCATTGTTCATAAGAAATGCAAAATATTTCAAATTATTTGTTTGATTTGATTGATTTTTTCATGAAATAAAGGAGGTTTATTCAGGTTAGAAAAATCATCAGTTTTCACTATTCTTTTTGGGAATTTTCAGAGTCTGGACTAAAGTCAGATGAATGGTCCCGTCACGCTCCCTCTGAAGGTGGCGGCAGCTCGGATTCGGTCGGGGTGCGCCTCAAGAAGCCCCGTAAAGCTCGGACGGCGTTCAGCGACCAGCAGCTGTCCAGGCTGGAGAGAAGCTTCCAGAAGCAGAAGTACCTGAGTGTCCAGGACCGGATCGAGCTGGCAGCCTCCCTGCAGCTCAGTGACACCCAAGTGAAAACCTGGTACCAAAACCGGAGGTAAGCCGGCTCAGTTAGAACCAGGTGAGAGCTGCAGGTGCAAATCCAGACTGAACTGGTTTTCTGAGTTTACAGGAGAAGCATTTTACAGATTAATAATACAAATAAACAATCAATAATTTAGCAGTATATGATGTAATCCGCGCTGAGTAATTTATGAGGGAGCAAATCTGAAGCTTTCAATGCAAAGTGGAAAATGAAAAAATCTGGATTTTCATCTGATGTCAGAACTGTTTTTTCTGGAATTAATTTTTTTCACACAAAACAATTCAAGCATTAAAGTATTTTGGTTGAGCTACTGTCACCGCCACAGAGGAGCTCCACCACAATAATGCTGATGAGGGAGAAAAGAAGTTTATGTCCAGAAGATGTTTTTGTCGACCTCCTGTTGGGTGTAGGTCTGCTAAAGTTGATAAAGAGTATTCTAACATCAAGTATTTGAAAGATGAGAGAAGTTCATGTGATGATGTCATTTTAGCAACCAACCCTCACTGATGGGGATGAAGATTTCCTTTCAGAACTAAGTGATTGAAAAAAAAACACACAGTTCCCTGATTGTGCTGTTGTTGTGTAACACGTATGTTGTGTTTCTCTTCAGGACGAAGTGGAAGCGTCAGTCAGCTGCGGGTCTGGAGCTTTTGGCTTCAAACGACAAGATGTTCCTGCCTGCACACTTCCAGTGTCCTCCTACCTCACCCATCATGGACTCCTACCTGTATAGAAGCCCCGCCCACCACTACTGCCACCCCGCAGCCCTCCCTCTGCTGCCCCACATCTTCACCCACATGGACCCCCACTGACAGCAGCATGACGGAGGGCTTTTTTTCTTCCCGATTCCTCAGACAGACCTTTGGATATCTTTAGAGTCTCACGTTCAGATTCTGAAAGTCAGGTGAAGGATTCAAAGGTGGAGGACTGGAGATGAGTCAGAGCTGAGGGTTTGAGTCCAACCAGACATCCTGCAAGTAGAAAGATTTTTAAAAATTCCCCAATTTGATTCTTTCTTCAAATTGAAAAATGTAAACATGTTTGGTTTCAATCTCTTTGTTTGGTCTCGTTCTAGATCTTTATAAATCATCTTTCATATCTGTGGGATGTTCTTTGCTAACAGGTTGTTTTGACTTGGTGCTGGTTCCACATAAACTAGTGATGCACTTGTCCTGCGTGGAGTTCAGTTTTTTTTTATTCCATTTCTTTAAAAAAAAAAAAAAAACAGAGGATGTCTGATTAGGTATTTCAGTGACCTCCGTGTCCACAGGTGTATAGAATCATGCAGGTAGGCATATGTGAAGGAAAACTACTGGAGACTGGACATGGACTTTCCACACTACTCCATGTTCTTGTCAGCTAGACGTGAATGGAAGCATCAACTCGTATAATAGTCTTCTGTAGATACCCCTCAACCTTAAAGGGTAACCAAACCCTAAATCAACTTTTTTTGTCTGTTGACCTCTATAAATGGGGCTTTAAAAGTGCCGTCTGTTGGTCATTACCACATTTTTGACAAATTTAAATGAACTTGTTTAATTCTTGAAAATATAGTTAAAATCGTCTGTGTGCTGCCCCCTACAGGTTGAACCGAGGTATTATATTTGAATTTCGTGATTGGTCAAACCATTTAAATCACATGTCATTTCAGGAGTCCTACGTCATGATCTGCAGCCCCAGTAATGAGAACAGGCCTGTTCCATTTGTCCATTAAAAACTTCATAAATCAGAAAAATAACTGTGAAATCACTTGAGAAGTCTCCGATGTAGCAAAACAAAAACTATTTTAGTCAACTTTAATCTCTAAAAACCTTCATCCCAAGTACAGCTGTGTAGAAGCTGCTGTCCATCTCCAGGATTATGTTTGGACCATTGACTGTATATGAAAACTGGACCTAGATAGTGTGATGTCACCCATAGAAGATGACCTAATTTTGGGTCCGACAAAATTAAGTCAATTATTTTTTCACTGCCATGTCGGAGCCAGACAACATCAGTGATTGGTTTGAATTGATCTGAGTTTCTATGGCAACAATTCTCACCAATCAGGAGTGATCTGTGGGAGACCACAGACTTTTATCGAGGCATCTGGTGGGCCAGTTTATAAAATGAATAACTTGCAATAAAGAAAAAAAATGGGGATTAGAAAGAACATGTTAAAAAAGGTATCAGAGCAAGAATGGTTATTCTGACAAATAGAATGACTGAGTAATAACTGTTTATTTCTCTATAGAAGTTTATGGGATTCTGGCTTCTTGAAGCCAACGGGTACTTCCTGTTTGGGACGCTAGTCCAGTTTTCATGTACTGCCAAAGGTTTGGATTTCATCAAGAATTTCTAATCCAGGAAGAGCAACATCACAGGCCTCAGTTCAGTCTGTGTCAGCAGAATGAGTCTTCTGTAGAGACTAGACCACAGTAGAATGTCTTCTGATGAAGAGCAGCACCATGTTTGGAGGACATAACCTGATGATGTGTGGGTTTGTCACCAAACTTCTCACAGAAGTCTGTGGAGCATTAGGATCACTGCTTCTGACCATCACCTGCTCTGAGCTCAGCCTTTTTTTTGTTTCTCCTCGACTGGATTGGAGGAGCTGCTGCTGCTTTGATCTGTTCTCCCGTTTGCTGATGCTCTTCTGAACAGATGCTGAACTTATATTGGTGGATATCCTCTTGTGTTTTTTTTTTTTTCCTTGAACAGAAAGCAGCTCGGACTTGCTCAGTGGCTTCCATCGCTGCTCTGATAAATAATGAATCGATCACCAATCTGTTTGCTGTGCTTGTAAATCTGTCCAACCAGGCGACTGGACACCAGGTTCAAACATTTACGGAGCTATTAACTCCTGAAATATTAACCGTGGAATGAAAAATGGATGCCGGACAGAGAGGGTAGTTACACAGCAGAGTGAGGAAAGTGCAGCTTTTAAGACAATTTCCTGAAACATGTTTCTTTTTTTAAACGTTTTTCCTGGTGTGTGAGCAGATCTTGAGGAGTTTCAACTCTTTACAGTCTGATGAAGTTGGAACCAAAAACGTTCAAGTTATGAGATTTTTATAACAGCACCGGAAAGGTCCTGGATAAGACGTCACACAGTCGGAAAATGGAACAAAGTAAAGGTGAATTTAACAGTGTGTTTCATTTTTATTCATACTTTTCTCCTGTGCTCACTAGAAGATGAGAAAAAGAGATAAAAGTAGATAGTGGGTCTTCTGCTTGATCTGCTGCTAAACAGGACTGGTTAAAATAAAAAAATAATTCAATAACATTTTCATTATTAATAATTCTTTAAGTATTTTAACAACTGTTATTAAAATTAACCCGTAAAATTATATTAAATGCATATGAAGGGTTCAATCAAAACTTTAGCAGATCTTTTTACTTCTTCACTTTGATAACAAGAAATACATCCACTTTTTTTAACCGAAATTACTGTGAATTTCACATTTAAACTAGAAATTAATCTTTAAAATGAAAAATTTGTCTGAAAAAAACTATTAATCTGGGTTTTTTAAATGAAATGTTCTCAATTAAATGCTCACGTCTAGATTTAAATCAGGACAATCACACAAATGGTTGTCTTAATCAGAAGTGACCCTTAAGGCTGTGAGGGTCGAGTAAGCAATGGTTGTTGCTACAGGTTTACAACGATTTATGACGTAATTTAGACAATCAAAATCAAGGAATTGTATATTAAGTTCTAAGAAAGGGCTGAGAGACACATAAATGATTATATAACAGGAGCATGTGGGTCGATGGAAATGTGAATGTGGGCCAAATGCGGCCCACGGACCGGACTTCACCTTTGCTAAGGTGTTTCATCTTTATAGAAACTAATAATAATAATTTAAGTTTTATTGAGAAAACTTTGTACTAAAAGCTTTTTTTTCAGAACCTTTTATTTTTCCCTCTCAGCATTTCAGTAATGTTGTTTTTCTTCTTCTATCCTTCAGTTTTAGCAATCAACATTTGGCATCAAATTCAGCCATTTCAGTAAATCTTTTAGCATTTTTCATTGATTTATTGTAATTATTCTAAATAACTCAACCGACTCTTTTCCTTGTGCAAAAGGATTTCAGAAATGAATGTTCTTTGGGTATTTTGGTATAATCTGCATTCGATAACTTTGTATTACAGTTCAACTGTTTTGTTTTCTAATTTGAGATTTTAGCTTGTCATCAAACATGTTTTTTTCCTCTTTAGTGTTCCACATTTACAAATGTGACTCATTTAAATGTTTAGATTTTAGTTTAAAAGTATTAAACATCATTATACACAGAAAAGAAAACACTAGGATCAGAATCAAAGACCAAATAGGATTTTATTGTCAGTCTGAAGCAGGTTTACAGATTTCATCTTAGTGAATTATTTAAAAACATGTGTTGATTTTATGTACAACATCTTTACAACATAAAACCGTAAAAGTCCACAGTTCCATAAAGTCTCCTCTAATGATTAAAGACATCATTAGTGAACCTGGAACCAGAATCCAAAGTTCTGGTTTCCTCTGAAAAGACAGAGGAAGGTTTCTGGAGATGATTATGTTCTCTGACCTTCAGCTGCAGGTCCAGCAGATGTACTGAGCCATACTTCAATATGTTTCCAGAATATCAGGTCCATTGTTGTAAGCTCCGCCCCCAAAGCCTCACATTTTTAGAAAACGAGTCAAGGAAAATGTTTGCTTTTTTTGTAGAGCAACTTTCAGTTCCTGCTTCAGTATTTCCACGTACTGAGGCAGAAGTTTGACTAACTTCTTCGCTGACCGTTCTTCAAACACAGGAGACATTTTTATAAACCTGTTATATTCAGTCTTTCATATTTTTCCTTGATTTGACCAGTTTTTGGAACAGCTGGATGTTGGCGTTCTCTTCGTCCTCTGCTCCTCACTCCTCTTCCTGAGACCCGCTCAACTCCTCCTTCTTCTTCTTCTTCTTCCTCTTCTTTGAGGAGTCTGCTCCCTCGAGTCCGTTTGAAAACTCGGAGCGCAGCATCCCTGCTTCCCTCTGGCCAGAAAAAAACCTGAAAATTATTTAAAAAAAGAAGAAATTTTAAAGACGGAGTACGGCTAGAAGAGCTAAGAACACTTAACTACAACTCCCAAAATGCAACACAAACAGACCTGTACCAAATAAAGGAATAAAGCCTTGGTAAAGACTCTTTGGGTTTTTTATAATTAATAAAAAGTTAGGGGCAGTTTGAACATTTTTCATGTCATTTTCAGCCTCTTCAACAGAAATGAAGATCTCATTCACTATTTGGTTTAAAGCTTTTTTCAACAGCTCACACTGGAATTTCCTTTCATTGACAAACAAATGTTTTGGTTTGACTGTTTTTTGAATGATGTAACAAAAGGCTAATCCATAGATCTGAGAACTTTTGCAGCATTCCTGAACAGTTTGCAGCTTTTAGCTGACTCACTTTCTTCTACTAGTTGATTTATTTGACACATTTTAGCAGTAATCAACAATTATTCTGCTTTTTGTCTTTTACTTTTCTTTAACTCTTTTGAGCTTATTTTGCATCTAACCTTAGAGGTTTGCAACCTGAGGCTCCGGAGCCACTTGTGGGTTTTTGACTGAAGAAAAGTCATAAAATAGGAATTTTCCAAAGTGAGGGTTACTGATTTTGCATTGATTTTATTTGAATTAGTTACATTTATACATTTCTAGAAGATTCTAGAAGATGAACAATCCAAAAGTTTTTACATCCCCGTTGACATCAAGAGGCCGTGATCGCTCTACGTTTCCTCTAGAATGTACAGATTTCAAATACTAGGCAAACGTTTGGTAAAAAGACAGCTTTTTCATGAGTTTAAAGCACATATTATCTTATGCTGCACAACAATGGTTAGTAGTTATGCAAATGACATTGTTGCAATATAAATTTAATATTTGTTTTAATATAATTTACTAGTAAAGTAAGAAAAAGGATCCACCAAAGTTGACCAAAGGTATAAAAAGAGAAAATACTTGTCTTGTGCTTTTTTTTCTTAATCTTTCATAGGAGAACATTAGCTGGACTGGGACAAGAAGGCTTTTATTTTGAAAGGAAATCATACATCTGTCAAAAGTAAAAAGAAAAAATACCAGTTGTTTTAAATATTTATCTGAATGTATTCATGCCATAAAGAAATAATATTAATATTTATTTTAAAAGTAACAATACTATGAATGCAAAACACCACCAAACGTACCTAAATTGTGAAATCAAACGTTGCTGTTCCTAACAGATTTAGTAAAGAACAGTCCCAGATGGCTCCTTTATTGTTAAAAGTTGAGGACTCCTGGTCTAATCTTTGCGGTAGTTAGCTTAGCTATAGTTCTATTAAGTGTAAGGAAGTTTTGATCTTCAAAGCTGCACATGAGACTATATCTTCAGTTCAAACTGCTGCTAACCGTTTAGCTTTAGCATGAATAATATTTGAAACTAGTTGCTTATTAGGCATTCCACTGAACATCTGTCAGCAAACATTCACCTTTTCTTTCCTGCGATCTGCTTCTGGACTCGGTTTGTGACCGGACTCTTCCCCTGTTTCCTCGCCAGATCCTTCTTTTTGTTCTGTCCTTTGGTTCCCAGGGCGGAGCTCAGCCCCCCCGGAGCGTCTCTGAGACCGAAACTCTTGGCGGCGTGTCCCAGGTGGAGGAAGCGGATGTGAAAGATGTGCTTCAGGTGAGCGGGGTAGGTGGTGTAGGCCCGCAGGTATGACTGCAGCGCTGGAGACATCCCAAAGTAAAGAAAACATTTTTAAAAGACAGATTTACACAACAATGAACAGAGCTTCACAGAGGAAGAGAAATAAAAACTTAAAATATTCTAAAAGTCAAATTGCTACAGAAAGAGTAAAATCCTGTTTCCCTGAAGGCGGTGCCGCCTCACCTTTCTTAGCCGCCTGCAGAGACTGAGCATCAGCGTGGACACAGTTCTCAAACTCAGTCTGGAGGACGGTGGCACGTTCACGGACCTCCTGCTCCAGAGCTTTGGATGAACTCTGGAGACAAAGACTCTGCAGGTTACTGACAAACTCAGCCAGACGTTAAACCCACATCTGAAAGCTGATTCTACAGCAGCAAAGAAAGTGCTGACTTCTGTCACAACTGAATAGAGCTGCCACAAACGATTATTTTAATAGTCGACTAATCACCGATTATTTTTTGCGATTAGTCGACTAATCGGATCATGCACAAAGTGGATGTAAAACACACATCTTAACCATCATTAGATTTAGACTAACTAAAAACTAGATATATTCACACCAGCATTATCACAGATAGAATGCTGTAAGCTGAATTTGGCCATAGAAGATGCTAGTGACGATACCTGAAGACGCTGATAGCCAGCTAAAATATTAGTTAAAGGCCAAATTAGCCTTAAAAAAAGCCTAAGTTAGCCAAAACTGCTAGCATGTAGCTGAAATATTAGCTAAACAAAAAAATAGCCTAAAAAACAAACAAAAAAAAGCCTGAATCAGCCAAAACATGTAACATGTAGATGAAATATTTGTTAAATTTCAAAACAGCCTAAAAAAAAGACAGATTTAGCAAAACAGCTGGCATGTAGCTGGAAATTTAGCTTAACACAAAAGAAGCCTAAAAAGCTGAAAAAGCCTGAATTAGCCAAAACAGCTAGCATGATGCTGAAATATTAGCTAAACTCCAAAATAGCACAAAAAAACCTTAATAAATGACAAAATAGTCCAAAAAGTTAACAGAATAACATTATAACTTTCAACTTTACTACCTTCTGACTCCATATAGTATAAAGTAGAGACTAATCGACTATTAAATTAGTTGTCGACTATTTTAATAGTCGATTAGTTGATGATTAGTCAACTAATCGTGGCACCCCTACAACTCTTTTGGTTCCTTCAAGCCTCTTAGAAGAAAAAAAAGACAGTACTGAAGCTAAAAACTAACAGTTTTAAGATCTCTGACATAAAAGACCATTTTATTTCAGTGAAAAAAATACAAGAAAAATCATAGTTTGGTTTAAAAAAATTAACAAAAACAAAAAAAACTTTTTGGAAAATTGATGTCAAAATGACACAAAAACGTTTGTTTGGTAGAATAGTAATTTTTATTTTTTATTTACCCAAAATTAAGTTTAAAAGATTGAAGCCAAAAGTTTAAAAAGTCATTATTTTAAGAACTAAATACATCGGGTGTTTTAAAATATTATGACAGCAAAACTGTTTGCAGAAAAAAAATCAGTAGTTTTTTTTAAGAAACAAAAAAAGTCATTAAAAAACTAAATGTTATTGCATTAGAACAGCTTAAGAAAAATGAATAATTTCAAAAAATATTTGTATCTTCGGATGATCTTTATTAGAAAAGTCCATAAAGCCGCTCTGAACTCAGCTGGAGGATGAAGGTGGGTGGCGTACCTTGCTGTGGTATTTGCCCCGCCCCCTGTAGGTATCATCCAGCATCAGACAGGAAAGAATTTCCTGCAGTTTCATCTCCGATAGGCTGAAAGACACAAAGCCCCGCCCACTTAGTAAAAGACACACCTCTGAAGAACCTTGGTGACTTAGATCAGAACTGTTGACTGTATATGAGAACTGGACTTAATGAGCGTGACATCACTATAGAAAATAGGGACGCTGCTATGTTGGTAACAGCTGTTTATTTGTCTATAGACGTCTATGGGATTTTGGCTTCTTGGAGACAGCAGGTACTTCCTGTTTTTTTTGGGGTGGGGAGGGTTACTTATTCCAGTTCTCATATACAGTCAACGTTCAGAACCTACAATGCTTCCAGCCTCCATTGAACAAACCTGATGTTGTGATTGGCCAGCTCACTGATGAAGGCCGTCTCAGCAGGAGTGAGGAAGAGGAGGCTGCTCCCTCTTCCTCCTATCCGAGCCGTGCGGCCGACGCGGTGAACATACTCGGCGGCAGACGTTGGAGGAGTGTACTGCACGCACGAAAAGAGAATAATGTGACATCACGCTTCTATGACGGACTTCAGTGAGCTGGAAATAAGCTTACCTGAACTATCCAGGTGACCAGAGGCAGGTCCAGACCTCTCGCGGCCACGTCCTTTAAAAAAAGCAAACAGGAAACTTACTAACATGCTGGTCAAAGTCGGACTGGCGTGGAGTCCATCTTACTGACCGTGCACAGCAGAACTCCAGACTGAGACGTTGAGAACAGCTGGAAGACCTCTGAACGCTCCTGAGCAGGAAGAATGAGGCTTTATATAAAACAAGATCAGGGTCTGACACTCGCTGGATTCACCAGCCGTTACCTCCTGCTTCATGTTGCCGTGGAGACGCTGAAAACTGAGATGGGGATGGGCTGACGGACGGGTGAGAACAGAGGTGAACACAGAGTGAAGGAACTCCACGGCCTCGCAGCTGGAGACGAAAACGATGACTTTGTTGTCCTGAGAACACAAACATACGAGACGTCAGATCACCATGGCAACGGGTTTGGGGTTCAGCATCATTCTCTGAGTGGGCCGACCTTGCATTTGTCCAGAATGAACGCAGCCAGGCACACCAGCCGGATCTTACTGGGAACCACCACCACAAACTGCCTCAGAGCCTCCGGTACTGCAAAGCTCTCCGACGGGTTGGCTGGTTCAAGGTCAGAGGTCACATGGGAGGAGCCAGTTCGTTCAGAGGAGGGGGGTCCGGAAACTTGGATGCTGACGGGGTCCTTTAAACATACATCAGCTAACCGGCTCACTCCTGCAACACAGAGAAAGAATTCAGTTTTTCTTTTTGTCCAATCAGAGTTTGTATCCAAAATATTCAAAACAGAACAAACCGTGAACAAACGTGAGTACAGAGAGAACAGATGTAGGTCATCCTAGAAGCTAGACGGCAGGAAGCTAAAGCCATGAGAACATGTGTGCATACAGTAAGAATACCAGCGGAAAATGAAAACATGTAGAATGTTGACAAATGTAAACTACAGCTCTACAGTTTGTCCTTTTTGGTTCATAGAACAGCTATTACTCTCACAGAAGATAACTTTTTTTTAGACTTTTGATGAAAACTGTTTTTAACATGTTCTTGTGGCATTTTTCTGATTATATTTATAAGGAAAATTAAGATTAAACCTGCATTTCTGAGTATTTATTTATTGAAATTGTTGTGAATCAAGAGCAGATTATAAAATGCTTTGTATTTGAAATAATAAAAAAACAAACAGATTTCTAAATCCAGAAGTGGGAAGTGTTTATTTTTTACTGGGAAAGTTCGCCTTTAGGGAGTTGCTCTCTGCCTGATCACTGTAACAATATTTTTATGCTCCTGAGAGCAACTTTTTGAAGATTAAAAACATCATCAACCTGGAATCTTCAGTGATCTTCCACATAAATCTCTATAGAATATACATTAAGACTTGTTTCCTCCAACATCAGGAGGCCCAGCTTTCTCTTGCTATTGGAGCAAACTAATTTCCTCACAGTGAGATTAATAAACAGTAACAATATTATTCAAAAAGTCTCATAAAGATAAAATGAACTGGCTGCAGCTTCTTAAACTAAATTTGCTTTAACAGCTTTGACTTATAAAGTCTCAGCTTGCAGCAGCTCTTCTGTTTCCTCTGGATAACAGTGGAGTGAGAGTTCTGTTTACCGAGTGTCAGCGTGGCAGACAGCAGGACGTTCTGTCGGGCCGGTCCGGTCGAGTTCAGGCTGTTCAGTATGACTGTGAGGTCTTTTTCAAAGCCCAGGTCCAAAGTCCTGAGTGAAAGACATCAACCGTATGAATAAAACTTTAGGAGATGGTTTCAGTTTCAGGAGAGTTTACCTGTCAGCCTCGTCCAGAACCAGCCAGCGGACGGCGCTGAAGGCGATGCTCAGGGTGTGTTTGATATGATCCACCAGACGTCCAGGAGTGGAGACCAAGATGTTGATTCCTTTACGGATCCTGAAGGAGGAGAAACACTTCCACATGTTCACTGGAGGCGTGTCCAGCAACCCCAGGTTCTCTCCTCGCCTCTCTATGACCAGCACTCACACTGCTAAAAACAATCTGGTGATTAGGAACTAGAATCCTGGTTCCTCTAGAACAGAGTCTGCAGTATGAGGCTAAAGAGACAAAAGGCTCTTTAAAGTCTCCATTGTGGCTCTTTGTTTTTAAAAAAAAAAATGCTAAAAATTGTAAGAAATAGTTGGCTACTCTGGATTTTTTCATCAACATTAAGATATTCAAATTGGGGTAAACTTATATAAGTAAAGTTAACCTTTTTTTTTTTTTTACTTATAAAACATTAAATTAAGAGGGCTTGTTGATGACTACTACATAGATTTCTCCTGCAGGTTATCTTCAGAATGAGACTCTTGTGATAGACGAGAGATCCATGAATTTGCATGTATGGATATTTCTTCTAAATGGAATTCATGTTGGATCTGTGTTGTCATGTTTATATTCTATTATAAAAAGAGAACATGATGATGCTTTACCAAAGTCACAATGACAGTAAATACCAGGTTTGACTTTCTTGCATTTTTAATTAAAGTAAATCTGCTGCAGCAGGAGGATTACATTTTATTTTGAAAGGAACATGTATGTGCTGCTGTCAAAAATTAATGTTAAAATTGATAGATATAGAAAAATATAACATTGGTATAATTTATTATATTAATGAGTGTTTTAATGCCCTCAAATACTTCAATAAAGTTCATTTTTCTAAACAATAAAGTGGTATTTTGTGACTCACTGGGTTTTAAGAAACAGGACCAAATAGTTCTTTTTGGGTTAAATGTTGCAGGTTCCTGATCTAGAGCATGTGCATTTGTAAGCTGAGTTCCTCAGTAGTCGAGTTTATGCAGAAACCAGGTTAATTAAACAAATGCAAAAATAACTTGTTGAAGATTTACCACATTAAAGATGATCTCTGTTCATGGTAATCCAGATCGTCACTGAGAAACTGTGTTCTCTCTGATTAATGGTAAGTTTTTTATTTTGTAAGCAAAGTCTAAAAAATCTATTGAACAAATATAATACCATTTTATTTAGAAATAAGCAGTAAAATGCTGAATAGTGATGATACCTGGCCTTCTCTGCTTTCCTCTTCTCTCCTCCCATCAACACACCTGGGACGATCCAGGTAAACGGCTGTGAAGAGACAAAAGTTCAAGACGGTTTGACTCTTACAACAGGTAAATCTGTTAAGGATAGACCATCAGAAACGCATTGTTCCTGGTCTGTCATCCTTCTGTTGAAACACTTTCCTGCTAGCTTACAACCCCAACATAACATTAGCAGTGCATCAAAAACAGCGAGCAATATCAACTCAACTATTTGAGTTGAGAGATAATCAGAAATGCAATTTTAAGCTTAATTTTCTTTATATATGTCCTCCATCATGAGAAAAAAAACTTCACAAGAACATGTTAAAAACACCAGTTTAAACAGAACTGGTGTTTAACCCATTAGATCCCAGAACAGTTTTTCCTTAAAATGAACATTATTCATGATAAATCCCAAATCAAGAGGACAACATAACACACTTCTGATGTTTTTCAGTTACACTGATGTCAGAATGGGTTCAAACTGTCAGTCCACAGTTTCCTATAAAAGCATTTTCTTGCTTTTCTTCAAGTAAACAAACAGCTTTCTAATCAGATTTATTGTTTTGGAAAACAAACTGGTAAAGTTTTCCATTTATGGCTTTAAATTAATGATACTTACACGAAGGATCACAGAATGGAAATGTGAGAAATCAATGATCAAATTAAAAATGGAATCAAGCTGTGAATCTTTAAATAAAAATCAAGTGGATTCAGCCGTTAATGAGTTTTTTAGTGGGGTCTTCAGGGGACAAACAGAGGTTTTACCTTCAGAAGTTTCTGGAATATCTGGAAGGTCTGCACTGCGAGCTGGAATAAAGCAGAGAGGATGAGTTCTAGCAGTGAAGTGAAGAACCACAGAGTTCTGACGTGTTCCGCGGACAAACCTCTCTGGTGGGAACGATGACCAGAGCCAGAGGACCATCGGAGCGGCTGACTTTGGGCTGGAGGGACTGCAGACTCTGAACCAGCGGGACAGCGTAAGAAAGAGTCTTACCTGCAGACAAAATACTTTAAATAAACATTTGGAATCAATTGAACGGTGAGCTCTGAAAGTTTGTTTTTTAGAATGGAATTATAGAAATGAAAACATTTATTTATTTCTTTAACAATGCTTATAACCGAAGAAGGACATGGCTGCAGGCCAGATGGCGCCCAAACAACATTAAACTCCTCATTAGCCGGCAGCGGAAATGTCAAACTGTACAACTCGAAAGCTGAATTTGCATATCTATACTAGAAGATTCCTAACCCAAACCGTAACCAGTTTCAGTGATTTTCAAGGGAAGAGCATAAACTTCAGTCAGCACCTTCTGGCTAATGATGCTCTGGTTTTATCTTGGGCCATGTTGTTGTCTGCGGCCATGTTCTCTTGTTAAGGGTGTAAAGGTGCGTTTACACTGAACACGATTCGCGCTGCGGAGGCGGCCACTTTCAATGTAAAGTCAATGGTACCGACGCGAACTGAGGCGATCTGAGACACGTGTATAGTGATACCTATCGTATCGCCAGACTCCTACCAATACACACCCCTTCCTCTCGTGTTACTGTGACTCACCTGATCCTGTTTGAGACCGAACCAAAGCGTCTCGTCCCGACTGCAGAACAGGGATGGTCTGTTTCTGAACACTGAACACAGAAGAAAGCATGATCCAGCTTTACAAATACACTTCTACATCTATGAGTTCATGTTGGTGAAAACTGGTTCATTATCTTCTATTTAAGCCCATTTCTTAATATAAGTCAGATTTAATTTTCTACAGGGGAAATTTTTTTTTTCATTGTGTTTTTGCTTTTTAACATTAGAAAAACATTTAGACGTAGCATTTATTTCACATGATATGCTTTTAGAAACAAATAATTCATAATATATATTTTTCTATATTTTTTTATTATATTTAATCAATATAGGTGTGAGAAGCCTGAGGTATGACAGGAAAAGGGAAATGTAGTCAGACATGTTTCTCTGAGACAACAAAAAACCAAATAACTCTTTAAAACTAAGTTATTTTAAAGTTTAGTTGAGCTCAAAATGTTAGGATAAAGAATCAGTTGTGTCAATGCATCTTATGGAAGAAAAAACGTGTTTTTGAACATACTGACCTGGTCAGAGTGGAAACATTCAGCACTTTGTTCAGGGTTGCCACCTAGTGGAAAGAGACTGTAACAAACTGACTGGAATCAAACAGAAGACGCAGAGACGGAGTCTGTTACCAGGTGTGGATGCAGGTCCAGCTCTGAAAAAGAGTCTGAGGTGAAGATCTTCTCCTTTAACTGACAAACTGCTGCTCTAAAGGAGAAAAGAAAGAAAGACATGAAAAATGAGAGGAAGTCAGCAGGATATGAAAACAATTTCAGCTCCCATGAAGGAGGAGGACGAGGAACAAGATATTTGGATTATCCAGACGCTAGTTTATCCAAACAGTCCGATACCTGTGGATGTCCGGGATGTCTGGGTTGTGTTTGAACAGAGAGGAAGTCTTAAAAGAGCCGTGCCCTCCTTCCTTTCCTCCATCCTTCTCTTTCTTCTTCCCTTCCAATTTCCTTTCCTTCTTCTTTTGTGGCGACCTTTCTCTCACTTTAAGGGGCGGAGCCTGGGAGAGGACACACACCTTGTTGCATCTGTACATCAACAAACTGGACTGTCTGCCGAGGTACCTGAAGGTCTTCAGATGGAGCGGCTCCTCCCTCCTCTTCCTCTGCAGGAGCAAAGTCTGGACTATTGTGTTTGACGGAGCTGAACCTCCTCTTCTCTGCTTTCTGTTTCCTCTGAAGAAAAAAGTCGACTTAACTTCAGTTAGTTGAACTTCAGCTCAAGTATGATAAAAATGATCCTCAGTTTTGCCATTTTCAATATCATAATCTTTTAGATCAGACGTTTGGAAAACTTAAATACAAAGAAAGACGTCAATGTTTCAGGATTTAATTGACAGAAAGCCAAATGACTTCACTAAGGAAAAACAGAAGAAAATCCTCAGAGACATAAATTCATATGAATCTGTGGTCTGAATCCTCAAACCCCCAGAGACGTCTACTGTGCTGATCAAAGTTAAAAGCTTACAAATTCTGTCTCTTCGTAAGTTAATCTGATGAAACTGAAAGAAAAAGAGTCACCTGACAGTCTGCAGGAGGTGTAGCTGCCTCCTCCTCTGTGGACAGGAGCTCCTGCTTCCTCTGGTTGAAGGAGAACCTGGTCTGATCCTCCGAGGATGTGAACTTCTTCTTGCCTTTTTTCTGGGAGATCCAATAAAAGCAAAAAAATCAGCAACAGAATGTCTAATGTTGCAAGGATAAAGTTTATTACTTTTAGAAAACACCAGCTTTAGTGACTGTTTTTCTTTTTGGATTTATCCGTCGCACCTTACAAGTCTGACGGGCCGAAGCTGGCGTCCTACATTTTAGCTTCCACTTTGACAGTTATGGATTAAGAGTAAATCCCACTTTAATGGTTCCTACATTAAATCTAGTGTACTAAGACAGATTTAAATAAGGATAAACTTTAACTTAAAAAGCTAATACCAGTGGAGGTTAACAAAAAAAAAGAAAGGACAAGCCGCTCTGTGAAAATATTGTCCGACATGAATCTAGTATACTCCCTGAAAAGGGTTGGGGACCACTGATGTGCAAAACAGATTTTTGTTGTCCTTTTTTTCCTTTTAATTCAAAGTAGCAGTCTCAAGTGCTCTTAATCTAGATTTAAAAGTATTCATGTATTTTAACTCTACTTTTTTCTGCAAACCCACAGTCTCTTTTTTAGATTTACTTGAAAAGATGAATTAATTTAGCATGTTTTGTAGCAGCAGAATTTTAGCTGAAGTGCAGAACTTTGCAGATGACATCAGATCTGCAGGGAGATTTCAGACTAAATCACATTATTTTGTGTCTGCACATATGCATCTGGTCATAGGTGGTTGTTGCTCTGTATGTGTTAACCTTCCGTTGCCCAAAGGTAGGCGGGAAACTCCTACTAAAACGGGTATGAATGTTCCAGAGAAGAGAATTCCACATTGATCCCACATTGAGGGAATTACACTGGCAAAACAGCAGCTGGATAATAAATATAAGAGTCAGGCTGACAGAAGCTGGTAAAATCAGGGGACAAATGAAGGCAACAGAAAGCAAAGGTGAGGACTCACTGCTGCCCATCTCTGCTGAGCGGTCAGGTATTTCCTCCTGCTGGAAGGAGCTGGTGAAGACACATCAGTGCAGAGGTTCAGAGACAGCTGCTCGTCTGCAGGTGACATGCTCCAACAGCTGCTCCTGTCCCAGCACCTGGAGAATCACAAGTCACATTTCAGTTTCAGCATTTATCACTCATGCAGCTCCAACTGTCTCAAGCAGACAGAGACATGAGTTAGTGCGTTCAGAGTCCACGCCACAGAGTTTCACCCAAGCGCCAACTTTTTACGTTTTAAACATTTAAAGTGATCGTTTTATGAACCAAGTTTTGAGGAAAGATGACTCCCCGAATCTAAAGCGTAACGACGTCACGTTATAGGAGAGCAGCTGCGCGAGAAACAGCAGCTGAAATCACTATCAACTATTATTGGTTAGCAAAACTTTTATTATAGCAAATATATTACACAAAGTTAAGTAAAACTGTCTTAAAATGGAAACTCACGGTGTGAAGGACCACAAACACGGACACACGTGGAAATCTTTTCCGGTTGCGTCACGAAAGCCACACCTCCGTGGAGTGGCGAGCATGCGCAGTCTTTTTTTTTTTTTTAAGCGAAGTGAAGATTTTTATCCCCTTTCGGGCAAACTATAGTAATAATTAAATAATATAAAAATACTAAATATGCTCTGATAATAATACCCCACTTCAAATGATAATTTATGTTTCAAATCTGTATTTTTCACTTTATTTTCCAACTTTTTAACCTTCTTTTTGGCAGTCTATGAGTAACAATTTTTGAATTATATAAATTTAATACTTTACGTTTTTATTCATTTTTGTCTGTTTTTATTATTTATTTTATTTATTTATTTATTTTGCTGTATCCCAAATGAACTAAAATGTAAAATTAACTTCAGGACCCTGGAAGAAAACTGTTCTTCAGTTAAAATAAAAAGTTACAAATAAATATCATAACTTTCTCTTTTTTTTCTTTTAATGCAGTCTCTTCTCTTCATCCTCATTCTGGTCAGATTCTAGCTGACTGACATCAGTTCTGGTCCAGATCCGAGTCAGAAAGACTGGACTGAGTGTATGAAGGTAAACTCCCCCCTTTTCCCTAAACAAACACAGACACAACTTCCTGCTGATAGTGGTAAAAATAGAGCTGTCAATCAGGAGACGAGTGTGGTCCCTGTGGGACTCCAGGTGTTGTTTTGGAGGATTAATTATAGTCATGTAGCAGAACTGTGGCTTTGAACCGTCACTGAGTGTCTGAGTCAGAATTTAATCACTGATGAAAACAAGACATTTTAAGCGTGAGGAGATTCTTCAAATGAAACAAAAAGAAGCTGTTAGCTCATTTCCACCAGCCTCAACCAGAACCAAAGATGGTCCTGTAACAAGAACACGTAGCTCTGGAGAACTTAGCTCTTTCTCTCTGGAATTCCAGAAAACGAAGGAGCTGCAGTTATCTCCACCAGAATGAAGGAGACCACCAACATGCTGGAACTGGCTCATGGGGGTGTCCGTTTGGTAACCCAAAGGACGTGTTAGTGGGAGTTACGTTAAATCAAACATCAGGTAATTGCTACTTCCTGTGGATCAGCTAATCCAGTTAGTCTGACAGCAAGTAATTCATAAATTAGTAATCTATTGAAAAATAGATCAAACATAAAGGGTGAAGAAAGAGAAAAAAATGGTTGGTAATCCTGTAGGGACCTATAGAAAAACAGAAGAGTAATGGGACCAGAACAGAACCCTGAGGGACACCGTAACACAACAGGATGCTTTTCATTTGAAAACATAAAACTAACGTAATTATTCTTAAAGATATTTAAAAAAAAATGGTGAGTCCAGTGTGGTTTAGAAACATAACTCAGGCATAAACTAAAACAATGTTTGTATTTTTTATTTTTTTTTTACCAAATACAGATTTGATCATTTTGTGGCAAAGTGTGAAATTTGCAGATTTTCACATTTTTGCACAATATGGGAAAAAACATTTGTTCATGCAGTCTTCACAAAATTTCCCATATATGCTGACATGTTAAGTCTACAACCACCTCCAAAGTTTCATTGACCTTTGACCTCTGGAAGAGACTACCATCTTGCATCTTACCACAAAAAAAAATCACCTTTAGTACTTTCTCAAACTTTAAACTCTTCCTAAGAATTTCAATCTATTGCCTCCTGGAGCATCATTAAGAAGGTACTAAGATGTTAATTTTAAAGTTTGTAGCTTTTGAACGGCGTCAGGGTGGCAAACTAGCAAAAGTGGCGTTTACCTGACACTCCCACATCTTTTTTTTAAATTAGGTACATGAATCCTTGGCTCAAGCTGAACAAAAAGAAATTACATAGGATATGAAAATATGAGAAATGTGGGTTCGTGGTTAACCAAAAAAACGCCTGTTGATATGGGAATGCAAAAAATTACTTGAATGAAGGCTTAATCTGCTGTCAGGACAGGAAGGATGCATCATCTTTTGTCAAGACAGAAGAAAAAATGTTTTATTTTTTTTCAAAGTCAATGAGAAACATCCAGGATCTTCCTGAACCAGCGAGTCCAGCATGTGGATTTGGTGAGTGCAGGAGTCAGTTTGTGGTCAGTCGGCTCAGCAGAGCCTCAAACACAGTCCAGGGCTGTGGATCAGCGTCAACGTGAGCTGCATCTGGATAAACAGACTGAACAAAAGATTTTTTTTTACGTTACAAAATGCCTTTTTGTCTCCATAGTGTGCATGAAAATGCGCTCACCTTCAGGGCATCGCTAAGCTCTCGGTACTCTTTCAGTCTCCGCATCACCTCCTCCCTGCTATCCTCAGGTCTCGTCTGCAGTCTGCTGTGGAACTCTGCGCTCGGAGCCGGATTGGACACGGCGTGAAACCTGCAGGAGATTCCTGCTCAGGTCTGTGCATGTGGAAGGATGGAAGTCTGCCTCAGCTCGCCACTTCGGTACTCACCTCTGCCCACTGACCGGATCTGTCGCTCTGAGTGTGATTCTTTCCTGACAAACCTCATCTGTCGCCTCCATGAAGAAAACTCTGACAAGGAATGAGGATATGATCTCAGATTGCTTCCAAGAGAAACATTCATCACTTCAAAATAAAAGTTCCTGAAGCAGAACCTATTTGGCTCATGATGGGATTCCTGCAGGCTCCTGGCCTGCAGTAGATTATTAGGGAAGCCATGCAGCACCCAGCCTCTGGAGCTGCAGTCTTCCTGGCTCAGACGCTCCTCCAGAACCTGCAGCACCACGGAGTCTGGGACTGCAGACAAAACAACACTCTCAGGACTAACACCAGAGCATTAAGGTGCTGGAGATGGTTGATAAAGACTCCACAGTCCCATCAGTAGCATCTCTAATGACCCACAACATTCATCAGGAGCCCTCTGATCATGCTGCACTTACCTGGAAGTCCATCGTCCAGGTACAGCTGGATGTCTTCTCCCAGAGTTGAACCATCAGCAGCTACAGACCTCAAGAGTCGCCCACAGCTCACTGATAGACACAAGACAAGAAAAAAACTACTACATCCAGGAAGATCCAGATGATCCAGACAGGTTAGGTCTACATCAGTGTTCTCATGTAGGACACTGTTTGACTTGGTTTTGACACTGTTTGTGAGGTCCTGTTTTGTTGTAGGCCGGAGGAAGTGAAGCCGTACCGTCCACCATGCTGTGCTTCTCTGCCAGCTGCCGGGCCTGGAGGCTCTTCCCGGACCCTGGTGGACCCAGCAGCAGGATTCTGTGCGGTCTGGAGCGGTGACGAGTTTGAACAAAGCCCAGGGCTGAGAAGAAGGAAAGCTGGACCGTGAACCTTCTCCAGAACCATCACAGAAGTAAGAAATGTGACGGAAACAATGTTTTTAACATGATCTTGTAGCGTTTTCTAATGATGGAGGAAATATATTAAAAATTAAAATTCAATTTCTAAATATTTATTTAATATGTATTATTTACAAATGGTGGAATTCAATTTTTGATCCAAGCTTTTATGTCAGCTGTGTTGAGAGTTTATCTGCTGATGATCAATCCTCCTTAACAGAAGCTGCTTCCTGGTGTGTCTGTACCTTGCTGGTAAACGTCAGAGTGTGGTTGGTCACCACTGATGACCTTTAGGACGTGCTGATAGGCCGATCTGAGCCCTGTGACCTCACAGCTGTAACGCTGCAGCTCCTCCGACAGCTGCTTGTTGGTCAGGCTCCGCCCCTTCTGCAGACGCTGGGCGATGGTGTCGTCGCTCGGCCAGATGAAGATCTGGTGGTAGACGTCTGCACACAGGAAGTGAGGTCACAACAAGTCAGTCAACAGGTGTTTCTCTGTGGAGCCCACCAGAGCTCACCTTTTGTCTGTGGGTCAACCATCCGCCCTTGGTTCCTCTCCTGCAGCACGTCGTCAGGGGCCTCCAGCATCACTGCAGTCGTACATGAGCAGAGGTGAACACGGAGCGTGCAGACAGAGCACAGAAATGTTTTTACCGAGGTGTTTGGGGAGGATTCCAGCCTGCTGCAGACTCAGAGCCTGCAGACGAGTTTTAGGGATTCCCTGCAGCACCCAGCCCTGCCGCACAAACACAACAAAAAGCAGCTTTACCTGCACCCAGCATGCACCAGCAACTCCTTCAAAACAAAAGGTGAAATAAAGTATTTGCCTTTCATCTGCATAAACGCACATCCAAACCAACAGTTAGGACATCCGGGAAGTTGACTTTTGGTACAAATGTTTGAAATATTTCATTAAAGTAATTTTCAAATGCTTTTTTTTTTCATTTTTAAGCCAGAACTGGATACAATTCAGCCTCAAATCATAAAAGACATCATCAGTTAGAGAAGGGAGGATCTGGAGATCTGCAGGATTGCAGGGCAAGCGGGTTAAAGTCCCCCTCGGATCAACCATTCTGTTGCTTTTCTGATCTATAATAAAAGTAATCAGAATATTTTTTTTAGTTGTGATGATGTCATTTTTAGCCAAAATAAAAAAAAACATGTCTCATTTTCTAGGACATAGTTTCTACATAAATTCGCCTCTGAGTTGCGTGCAACCCTGTCCCCTCTTTCTCTTCCCTGTTGCTGTGAGCTCTCTGTTTACACTTCTCCCACTAGCTTAAAACCCCAACTAAACATCAGCTGTGCAACAAAAATGGTAAGCAATAGCAGACCCATCAGGCTTTACAGTTTGGATCCAGATTCCAGCTCAGACGAGGCAAACAGTGTTAAAGGATTTATTCATTTGCAAGTGGATGCATCAGAATGGAGCAGAGCAGGGAGGTTTTTTCTATGTCACGCTTACAAGCTGTTTCCAAGTGCATTTTTTAATCTGCTCCTGATTCACCATAATTTGAACTAGAAAAGTTGCATTACTTGCGATAATGCTTGTGTGAATGCTTTTTTTCTAAATCTGGTTGCTCAAAATGCTGAAGAAATTTACTCTAATTGCTGAAGGGATTTACTGAATGCAAAAGTTATTTGTGAAATGCAAAATTTGCCAAAAGACTTGAAATTCCGCTAAAGAACTACAAAAGGCCGCTGAAGTTGGCCTAAATTTCTGAAAAATTGTTAGTAAGCTTGTTTACATGTCAATTTAGCAAAAACATGTAGTGTATTGCTTAAGTATAAGCTAAACTCTAAATTAGCCCAAAAAACATTAGTTGATGGCAAATTAGCCTAAAAAGCTAGCACATTGCTAAAATACTAGCTCAACTACAAAATAGCCAAAAATTTCTCAGTAAAATTAGTCAAAAATTTTAGCCTGTTGCTAAAATATTAGTTAAACTCAAAAGTAGCCTAACAAACCTCAGTAGATAGCAAATATTAGCCAAAAACGTTAGCCTATTCCTAGCTAAACTCAAAACTAGTCTAACAACCTCAGTAAAGTGCAAATTAGCCAAAAAACAAACAACCTTGGCATGTTGCTAAAATATTAGATACAATTATTATAAAAAAAGATGCCAAATTACCAAAACATGTAAGCATAATGCTAATATAACTACTCATTGTCAAATTATTTAAAAATGACTGCTAACAATGATTTTAAACTGCACAAAGTTTTTGAATAATATAAAAAATATATATCATTCATTTCCTATGGGGCATATTCTGCTCAGTAATTCAAAAAGTATAAAAAGTAGTAATGTCCCGATTCCCGAATGAGCTCAATGTTTTGATACCAAGATTTCTGAAATCGCTGAAAGTGTGATTGAGTTTTTATGTACCAAAGAATGTACGTAAAGGAGCGGGAGAATCACTTAAAAAAATTCTCAGAAAAATGCTACAAGAACATGTTTTAAACACCTTTTCCTTAGTGAAATGTTAGTTTCCAGTCACCAAATATTCCCAAATGGGCCATAAAGCTGCTGTGCAGAGCAGTCGAGGTGAGAACAGGCCCTCTGGTTTCCTCAGCTTCTGCCTCTCTCTCGGGCGTGTGCAGAACAGTTTTGTCAGCGCTTTCTTAGGAAGAGGAGGGAGGCAGAGTGGAAGGGAGACGGATAGAGACGGGTACCGCGTTTGATGTGACGGGAGCAGGCGGCGGCCTGACAGGAGCTGTCAATCACAGCGGGTGAAAACATCTCACACAAACACACAGACGTTTGACAGTCCCTGATGTGTGTGATGAGTTTAGCCTGAGGCTAAAAGCAGCTATTAGCAAGTCAAAGTAACTGTTAGTGACACACACACAGACGCTGAAGCTTTGTGGAGTTTAGAAGGAAGATGAGCCGGATTGTACAGGAGGATTCTGGACGGGTTTTCTTGGTAGAACCTTTAATGGAGTTTCAGAGCTGCAGGTCTGGAGCAGGGCTGGTCTGGAAGATGGCACCCTGCTCGAGATTGACAGGCTCAACCCATAGAGCTGCGGTCAGTGTGTAGAGAACCTCATCTCTGATTTTCAGATTCACCAGATAACTAGCAGTGAGGATGATGGATATGGAGGTCCAGGGTTACAACAATGACCTGCTGCAGACACTGTGTTGAAGACAAACGTTCCTCAGTGAGATTTTGTGGAACAGCTGCAGAAGAGCAGCCGTGAGTCTGATGTTCATCTCCAGTGTCAGCTGTCTGCATGCATTTGTCGCCACGTGCAGAACTTTCAGGTGAAGCAGCTCAATCTGAGGTCAAACGTTCGGGGAGTCAGCTTTGTGTTGTTGTGCGTTTGTGCTGTTGTTGTTTTTTTTTGTGTGACAGCAGCTTCTCAGCTTTAACTGTTTGAAACCGATCACAGAGCAGCTCTCTGAAAGCGGTACGTGACGCTAAGGAGAAGCGGCGTCCGACTGAAAGCGGCTCTCCTGATGTGACAGCAGGCGCTGGCTTTGATCAGCTACTCCCCCGGGGGGCGGACAGTGCCTGCTGGGAATCGTAGTGTGACACGACAGCGACCACAGCGCTCATTACGATCATCAGAGCTGTGCGTCAGAGAGGAGCAAACATTCAGACAGACGGTTCATCCTTCCAGCAGCAGGTAGACACACGCCATCAGAGAGGTCAGCCTCCTCTGAGAGGTTCACTCGTCTGATGCTTCTTCAAAGATCCGACTGGAGCAGCAGCTGACAGCTTCCTCCTAAAAGGTGACTCTTTAACCCTTTAACTGCACATTTTAAAATACATTCATTGTGTTTAGGTGCACAGTGAGTGGGGTATTGGTTTCTACTCTTGTCTCAAAGTGAGAAGGCCCTAGTTTGAATCCCAGCTGTGTGGAGTTTGTCTGTTCTCCTAGAGCTTGTGTGGCTTTTCTTTGGGTTTTTCAAACAGTTTAAAAACTTGCTTTATAGGTCAACTGGTGATTCTGAAAGGTCCCAAGGTGTTCACCCAACGGTAGCCGGGTTGGGTCCAGCAACCCCAAGACCCCAAAAGGGATCCAACAAGCTTTGACGATGGATGGATGGATGGATGATTGTGTGTATTTCTCATCCAAAGCAATAAACAACATAGTTTATTTCTTGGCTGGATTGCTAATAGATTAAAAACATTTGACTCTTTAAACCTGGAAAGAAACATTCTTCTATCTGGTGTTGAAGCCATTGACAGACTGTATATAAAACTGGACTGAGTGACTCCTCCTCCCAATGAAAGTTTTTTGCTGATCACCACTAGCTCAGTGGATAAATTGAGTGTTGATGTTAGACTGGGGACGGTGCTGGCAGATCAGACTCTCCCTGGAGGGAGCGGTTCACATTGTGCTGATGTCAGCACGATTCCACCCGCTCGGTTTCGTGGGGATGGGAGGGGCTGCTGCAGACAGCGCAGGTTTTTAGAAGATTACTCTTAAATGCATGAACAGATCAAAATACCAATTTGGGGTTCTTTGTAGTGAAGTATGAAGAGTAAAATGCACTTGAAACCTCAAAAAGTAGATGATGATCATGATATGGCCCCTTTAACATGTTCTTCACAATTCTCTTTTCTTATTATATTTTTTCTTTACTGTAAGTCAATAAAGTTTTAAACTGAACAATCGGATGTCTTAATAAAAGTATGTAGCTTCACATCCAACATTTGAACTGTTTGATTGACAGATTTGAGGGGACCTGGTTACAGACAAGATGGCGGCTGACAATCATGACAAACAAAAGTGGCTACAACTCTGAAATCTTGTGAAATTTAAACACATCCGGTTAATGATTTTCACCAGCCATTCTGTCTGCAACCAGATCCTCTTGACATATTTTGTGTTTTTTAATTAGTATAGTTGTGGGCTTCCAACAAGCTCACCTCACACTGGTGAAAGTGGTTGCCATAGAAACGTTGACTTGAAGCGACTCGGATCAGTCACTGCTTACTGATGATTGTCTGGCTCCAACATGGAGCACATGTCCATATCGCCAAAAAAATGGCAATTGAATTTACTTCATTTAGATGGAGCCAAATATAAGCCATTTTCATGGGTGACATCACACGCACTCAGTCCAGTAATTTTTTTACAGTCAATGGTTGAAGTCAGTGGCGGGCCGTAAATTTCACACCTAGGCCCTCAGTAGTGCTCCATCTGAATCAATCCAACCCTCATTAACTATTTTATGGCAATAAAACTTCTACTGCAGGTACAGCTGCCACACACACACCAAAAGCATAAAAAATAACCTGATAAAATTTCAATATTATGTAGGGAGATAGCAAAATTTTACTCACCAAAAATCCAGATTATTTAAACACAAAATCCATCCTTTCTATCCTCAAGAAGATTTCAATCACTCTGTCGTGCAGAATCCGTGCGTTTCGCAGATGGAAAGTGTTCCGTGGCTGTGATAAGCTGGAAAAGGCTGCATGCGGGAAATGTTCTGGTATTCCTGAAGCCTCTTGTGGTCGAGGAGGGAGACAAACATCAGTTTTTGTGATCGATCAAGGTCTGTGTCTGGAAAATAATATTTGCGCGAGGATTTTGCGCTGCACGCGCCCGTGATGCGTTCAGGAGCCTCGTAGATTTCAGCTTCACTCCCGCTCAATGGAGTCACGGAACTCCTTTACCCGTGCCAGACAAAACTGTGCCACAACTTTACCCAGACATTCATTTTCCACCAAAAATCAGACGATCAGACGCTTTCCACTGGTAACATCTTCAAACCTGACACGCCGCTCCTCGGCACCTGTGTCCGTCAGCAGAACCAGAGCGAGCTGCGAGCTGTCCAATCAAAGCTCGTGAAAATCCTGACGTTTCCGTGGGCCTTCTAGCTGGCCTAGCACGTGGTCTCCTCCAGATCTGATTGGTTGAAGCAACAGTTTGGTCGACAATTATTGTATGCTACAGGGCCCGCAGAACTGATTGTGAAGGCCTCCGGGCAGATTTCTTTGACCCTAGCAACAAATGGTGCTGCAATGTGATTGGTTAATGCTTAAATAGGAAAATACACGTCTGGAAGCAGCGCAGCCAGGGAGACAGCAATGAAAGGACGAAGACAGAGCATTTGGAATTATAGAATACGTATTCACGGAAATAAATAATAATTAATATCAGTCTGTGATTCAGATATTTTTAGGCCAGCAGAGAAGGCCTTGCAGGCCCTGACGGCCCGCCACTGGTTGAAGTACACTAAAAGACTGGCTGAGGTTAATGCACTCACCTTTGTCAAGCAGTCCACCTTTTTGAGTCTCTGTTGAACCATCTGGACCAGCAGCTCAGAGGGAAGATCCTGAACAAAACCAAACAGTTATAGAATGTAAAGCAAGTCAGAATGGAGAATGACCAGGAATACACATGAACTAGGGTCTTCAGTACATATGAAGCTCCTCTAGGTCTCTAAAAATCATTGTTTCCCCATTTCCTGACCGCGTTTAAAGACTTGATGTCATGAGGAAGCAGCAAACAGAACAGCCATGTCACTGTGAGGAGGCCAACACACCAAACTGTAACGCAGCAGGAAGGTTACCTCATCATTGAGTGTCCTCACCTCTGAGTGGCCCTGCAGCAAACTCTCTGTGGTCACGTGGACGGCCCGCAGCTCTGTGCTTAGCCTTTTGCACTAAAAAAGAAATCAAAATAAATAAAAGTAGTACACTTGAAGTTTATTTTTTATAAAGCTTACTTGAGTATAAGTATAGCAAGTATACTATATAGACCATGTAGAATACAAAAGAATACTTCTTCAGACTAAATTGGAACATATTAAGTTTATAATATAGCATATAAAAAGTCAACCTCACTTTGAGCATACGTGTAGTACACTTAAATAATCTCGTTTTTGCTAAGGGTGGAAGTGAATAGGTCAGTTCTCATTTTAAACTCACCAGAGTGTATTTGCCAACAGCAGGAGGACCGATCACCATCACTCTGGGGACTGATCACAGGTCAGAAAGTCACTACAACCATCATAACTTTAGCAACATTTAACATTTTCTCTTGCCTTTTTTGCATCTCTTAAGGAGAATGTGCTACTTGGCATTCACTTGTGAATCTTTTTCACGTTAGAGCTGTCTACGATCATTGAGCATTAATTGTTATTTTATTTAGTTATGATAAATGTCTATTTCATGGTATTAAATGGTCAGGACCTTGATTTGTGATTTATCAATAATATTTCTAATTTATTGGTAAGTTATTTGCTTTGGAAATTAGCATTTACATCTGCTTTTTCACTTGACATTTAGCATTCTGAGCCATGTGAAAGATTTAGTTAATAAAAATGATAGTTTTGAGGTACAGACTCTAATTTTGTTGCAAAATTAAAAGAAAAACACAAAAGTAAATACAGACAGGAGAGTATCTGGCAACAATCCATCAAATCGATCTGTTTAAGTCAAAAGGATGATAGATCTGCATTTTGAAACAAAAATAAATAAATAATTTGGGTTTGTATTTGTATGTTTTGGTTCTTTAATTTCTCTATCCCATTCACAACAGTGAGGGCTGGCATGTTTGAGTGTGTGGAGTCATAGCGCCATCGAGTGGCAGACGCATGTACAGGTGTCACTGCATCGTTTATCTTTTTATTTTCACTGAAAACTTGGACAGACTCCTGCTGACTTACTGTCCAGGCTGCTCCCCTGCAGCAAATTGATTAGGTAGGAGATGGGATCATCCGGCTGATCAATTAGCAGGTTGGACACCAAGTCCTGGAACAAACACACACCATTATTACACAGCCCTATCTGACTGTGAACTACAGGTCTCTTTTACCTGAGCCAGCTGGGACAAGTCATGCTTTTCTGCATAACTCCTCATCTGAGGAGGAATCCTCAAAGGCCTCCTCGTTTCATCCATCGAATATTTCCCTGAGAGACTGTGAACACATCATTCGGAGGGACCATGAACACACCACCTGCTTGCTGAAGTTCAAAAAGTTTAAAAAGGTTTTAACCCTAGTCCTGGTCTTGGGTATTCTGGAATGATGTGATCATCTGTTTGTTACAGACTTTTTTTCCCATATATTTGAACATACTAAACGTGAGAGCTGGAGAAAAGAGCAAAATAACCGCTATCCACTATATAGAAAGTTTAAATGAAGGTAAATGGTAAATGGCGTATACTTGTATAGCGCTTTCTACCCTCCTTCGAGGGCCCAAAGCGCTTCACAGTCACAGACCCATTTACCCATTCACACACACATTCACACACTGGTGGTGGCTCCGCTGCCGAACACTGGCGCCAACCTCCCACCAGAGGCAATTCGGGGTTCAGTGTCTTGCCCAAGGACACTTCGACACATGGGCGGGCAAGGCGGGAATCGAACCCGCTCACTTCTGATCAGGAGTCGACCGCCCTACCACTGCACCACGGCCGCCCCTAAAAACGAGAAGGTAAAAACGAGAAGTTTTTTTTCTACAAAAACACAAACTTACTAATTTTCTTATGTGTCTGTGTGTGTTTTTTATCAGAAAGTACGACCTCTCAGACCATGTCACATTTTAAAACAAATGAACGATTGATTGCTCATTTTGATTTTATTTTAAGCAATTTTCAGCAAAAGAGACAAAGGAAAAAACAACAACAACAAAAAAGACAGATATAGTAAATCTATTAGAAAATACATTTATAAATAATTTCAAAAATAATACAAAATTATATATTTTTAATATATTTGCTCCTAATTCTAAGTCTATACAGTATTTGCAGTTATATGTACAACCCCCACACACGACACGTCCATTAAATATCAAGTTGGTCAAATAGAGTTTGATTAAATGCTCAAAAGAAGTGGAAAGAAGTGGATTTAATAATTCCACCTCTATTGTGTTCTAGTTGACGTTTTTAATGGTTTAAAAAAAAAGGTTATTAGTCCAAGTGCAGGATAATTATCAATAACTGATCAAGTTCTTAGACTATCATTAGAGGTTTTTTTTCATTAGAGCATATTTTGCAGCAGCAGAACTCATTACGTCACAGCAAACACGTTAAGATGTTATTTATTGATGGCTGAACTTATCTCCTAACTGCTTTTCCGCTTTCAAACTTACCGTTTTAAATGTTACAATCAAAGTTAGATGACTCAAAATGAAGAAATTCCCCCCTAAAGTCGAGCTGCGCGCAACAAAACAAACACACCTCTCTACTCCTCGGTTGCCATGGCTTCCAGATGGTGTCGTCATCATCGTGCGCCCGAAGGCGGGAAATTTGAGTGAACCATGGTGAGCTTGTAGAGTGAAAATGCTCATAGAATTATTACAAGCTTTGAAATTCAGGAATTGTTAAAAGAAAAAAATAATTAAAGAAGGCCAAAAATAATTACGTTTCCTTCTTTGAAAAGCATTTTTTTTAAATAGCAGTTCAACAACACCTGAGATGTTGACAAATGTTTTTTGTAAAAAGGTTTTCCATTTACCCTTAATGTTGGCAAATTTCTTTATAATTTTTATGAAGTCACACTATTACATTCTTTAACATTAAAAAATATATTTTTTTTTGGGTGATTTTTCACGGTGAAAGAATTTAACAAAAAATATTCCTGTTCAAAAACTTTTTAAAAGTAATTTTAGGTCCAATTTGTTAATAGCTACCGTCTAGAAATGTGACAAAAATATAATAAAGTCAGATAAAGTTTTTTTTTTTATGAAATAGTAATTCCACGGCAAGGAAATTTTTTTTAGGGGGAAAATATAAAATCTTGTACTACTGTGATATAGTGTACTATAGAGAAGACTAATGTTCTTCTCCTGTAGATTTGGATGGAGACACAGATTTTTCCTGGTTCCTGACCAGACTATCGGAGGTTTGAAGATGGGCAAATCATTTTAAAAATGCTTTATTTTTATCGATTTGATCATAATCTTTTAGAAATATTGAGAAATGGTAATTTCTGCGCAGTATTCCAATTTTATTAAAAATGTTTGAGTTTTATTAGCTGAAACCCCAAAGTATGTTAAAATACACAAATAATTGAAATAATTTAAATAGTGGAATCATGGAAATTTCAATTTTTTTTGGAAAGGGTGTGTATAGTAGTACAGAATGAAATGTCTCAACCCCTCTCATCATTGGAACACCTATCTACTAAAGCAAATACTGCATACTGTTTTTTGGAAAGTATTTTCTTCTCGTGTTTTTTGATGATTTATATTTACAGTACTACTCAGAATTTTATCACTAGTGGTGAAACCTTTTGCAGTGGTATCAAGCTGTATGGATGGATGTTCAGGACAGTATTTGATGTTAGAGGGAACCTGTGTAGTAAAACAACTGTCTCCCAGTTCCATCTCTGACCGCCAGAGGGAGCCCTCTCCTGAGTATTGACCTTCTCAGCCACTTCCTCACTCCATATCCCATCAGTCAATGCTCTCCCCATGTCATCTCCAGCTGCTTCCCATCAGCCTCATCAGCCTTCTTCTATATATACCCTGTCTGGACTCTGCTCTGTGCGAAGCATTGCCTTGTTCTCAAGCAAGTTTGAGCGTTTACGTTATCTTTGGACTTCCTGTATTTTGACCTTTGCTCGTCTCCCTGTCCTGCTCCATGTTTTTGACTCCTGCCTGGTTTTTGGATTATGCTCTCGTCTTTGCCCTTGCCTGGTTTTGGTTTCTATTAAACTTACCTGCTGCACATGGATCCAAACGCCTCCAAGTCAGTGTTACAAATACATATGCAGACCCACAGAGTTAACATACAAAGCTGGGTTTTACACTGAAGGTAAAGGTAAATTCTGTCACTATGACACGGGAAAAAGAAATCTGACTCCTTTGAAATCCTTGTTAATGAAGACAATATTGAGGATATTAAATGGAAGACTTTGGAAGAATTTGTGAGGAATGAAAACGTTTATGTGGGAAGGAATAAAAAAGGCCTAATGGTGGTGCATCCTTGTGAGAAGTGTGCACCTTTAATCACAAAGTGTGCAGCACTGGTTGTTACTTATAGAGGAGTCCTGAGCCAGGAAATATCTGATGTCAAGTACAACAATACAAAAGCAAAAAAGAAAAACCTTCATCCAGAAATCTTACAGTAATCTGTCACTGCCAATGAGGGCTCAAACGAAGCCACAAAAACGGTTCAACTTTCAATAAAAACTAGCAATACAGCAACATGGACTGCCTCTTGTGCTCTAAATTTAGGTGTTCAAACAAAGTTTGAAGCAGGATTCCCAAATATTATGTCAGGAGGAGTTCAAGTCGCATTGCAGTTTTCAAAAGTAACTTCAGGGACTGAAGAAACCATCCACTCTAATTCTATACAAGTCAAAGTTCCACCACAGCACGAGTGTGAGGTTGTGATGGAAGGTTTTCCAGTTGAGGTAGAGATCCCCTTCACTGCACACCTCACTCGCATTTACAAAAACCATCAAATCAAACTGTACCTATCTCAGGGATGTACAAAGGCAGCTACGTTCAAGAAACTAAGACTAGGATTAGAGAGTGTGGACCACAACAGTCGTTAAAGACCAGAGAAGGGTTAATCCAGTGAAGTGAGGTTAAAGATTCTGGATATGCTAAATGTCAGGACCTTAAATAAACCCGGCTCTGTGTATCACAAGAGTCATCTTTAGGATCTGCTTCCTCATCTGTTCTTCACACAACATTTTACAATCACCTTCTTTCTATATGGCACAAAGAATTTAAAGCACTTGACTTTATCAGTAGCAAACATGCCTGATATCCACAGTTAGTAAATAAAAAGGATAAAAAGTTTTTTGAAAGTATTCATGGTTACAAAAAAGCTTTGTTGGTTCATTCTGAAAAATGAAAAGACCTGGAAGTGGATTCAAGTTTAACTGTTTTTGGTGCAGATGTAGCTGTCTGTGCTTTGTTCCTCTTTCTTCTCTAGTGCAAACAAATAAATACATTTTAAAAGCTAAACTGATGGTTTCATTGCTAAAAGGAAAACTGAGTCAGAGATACATTTGAAGAACCAAGATTTTTTTTTCTTGGAAATCAGTTAAACAAGTAAAAATAAAACTAGAACAAACTGGAAGTTTAAATAGCTTTTTTCAGTCATTACTTTTGTTTAAAAAGACTACATGTGCCACTTCAAATGTTTTTGTCCTGTTAAAATTAATGGGATATTTTTTTTAGCAGTGAAATAAATGGAACAGAAAGATGAATAAAGAGTAATTCAGCAAAACTGGAGCAGATTCACACCATGAATCAGACGAGCTGTCAAGCTCAACGTACAAGTTTTAAAGTCAGGCCCAATCCAAACTTCCCTTTCTCCTTCCCCTTAGCCCTTCCTATTATTATTTTTTAAATTTCACCCTCCAAACAGAGGGGTCCAAAGCCCTTCTTTGTGATGCTAAACCGCGTCGCGCTGAGAAGTGTTTTTCTTCATGTGGGAGCGCTCTGAACCACAGATGTTTACATTTAAGTGTAAGTAATGACTTTATGTTTTAGCACGACCTTTTTAAAGTTATAAAACCGCTATTATGTATATTCAAGCGCTGGAAGCTCTGGATTAATGCTAGCGGACCGGCGATTATTGATGATGTCATCGACGAAAGTAACATCTGAAATATTAGACACTATTTTTTCATAACCGTCCGTTTGGAGGGATAAGTGAAGGAGAAGAGAGAAGGGAAGAACTCGGATTGGGCCTGATAGTCACCAGTCACCTTATTCAAGCACAAAACTTTTCATTTTGTGTTTAACTTAACAAAAAGGAAATAATAAGGAAATAATCCTGTTTCAAAATTAAAATGGAGTTAGAGAGCAATTCAGTGTGAATCATAAAAAGAAATAGAACATTTTTGCTATCTGCTAAGATGCAAGTGTGAATGCTGAAGCTGTTAACTACAGATTGGTCTACTGCTAAATAAGATAACAAATTGAACTTACTGAAAGTGTGTAAAAAAAGTTACTATAATCTCCTTGTTGGCCAATAAATTTACTGGAGAAACTGAACAGAGCTAAAAAGGTTGAAGTAAGACAAACATCACCCAAACCTTGTATTAATTCAAGACCAGGTTAATAGGTTAATGTTTTTCTAAATCAAGTGCTAAATTGATCCTGTTAGCTTAAAAGGTAACCAAACCCTAAATGAACTATTTTTGGCTGTTGACCTCTATAGAAGGGGCTATAAAAGTGTTGCCTGTTGGTCATTGCCACATTTTTGACAAATTAAAATAAACTTGTTTAATTCATGCAAATATAGTCAAAAACAGTCTGTGTGCTGTCCTAGAAAAGGACATAGTTTAATTATTATTATTTAGGCTAAATACTTTTACAATATATCAAAGGATGATTGGACTGGAACTAAGTGAGAATGAATGTTTGCAGCCTTTCAAAAAATGTAAAATATCCAGGAAATTGTATTAATTTCTATAATTCCATTTGAAAAGTTAAACTTTCATAGAATATAGATTCAGGGCCCACTGTAAAACTAATTTTAAGCAATCATTTTTTTAGTTTTACATAAATTGGAGTTCGGGCTCATAAAACGCACAAAAACTGGAATTCAAATCATTTGGATTCTGTGGACGTGTTCAGACGTGCAGACGAGCAGAAAGA
The DNA here is from genome assembly GCF_002922805.2 of Oryzias melastigma. Classification (NCBI taxonomy): domain Eukaryota; kingdom Metazoa; phylum Chordata; class Actinopteri; order Beloniformes; family Adrianichthyidae; genus Oryzias; species Oryzias melastigma. The sequence continues at coordinate 33,699,901 of NC_050520.1, read as the reverse complement.
GTGGAATGAGGTGGAGGAACCGCTTCAAAAACCTCCACATTCAGGAGATGAACTACAACTGTCGGGTTCCTCCAGTCAAGACACTTCTGAGCCTGGACTGGTGGAGAAAGTGTTTCAACTGGGCCAAGGAGTTGGCCAGTGGCCCAAGGCCCGGTTTTCTGATGAAAGTCAAGTCTGCATGTATTCCAAACAAAACGGGGAAAACCTGATACAAATCAAAAAAGGTACAGAAACAATCACATGTAACAGCTGTTTTATATAAGAATATTAATATCAATAGTTGGATCTGTGAGATTCTAATTACCAGGCTTCAGAATAGCTTTATGCACCTGTTGCTATGTTTTTTGACAAACACATCCACAAAGTCATCAAGATTTATGAACCTATAGCCCTTCTTGACTCTACACTCTGCACAACATTGCTTAAACGCTCATCAGTCATGGTTCTTCTCAAGGCAGTTTTGATTCAATTTAGCGTAGAGAAAATGTGCTCACACCATACTGTGCTCACAGGTAGCACAAGTGCAACTTTACAGAGTTTAAACATTTGGTGGAAGATCAGCTCTGATCTCCTTCTGTTTTGCAGCAGTGATGGATATTCTGACAGATGAGGTTAGACAGGAATCACTATGGACTGTGATGTTTACAGACAATATTGTGATTTGTAGTGAGAGCAGAGAGCAGGTGGAGGAGGAGCTAGAGAGGTGGAGGTTTGCCCTGGAAGGGAGAGGAATGAAGGTTAGCCGCAGTAAGACAGAGTACATGTGTGTGAATGAGAGGAACCCAAGAGGAAGAGTGAGGTTACAGGGAGAAGAGATGAAGAAGGTGGAGGATCTGAAGTGTGGAGAAGAAGTGAAGGTTAGAATGAAGAAAAGTGTCAGGTTTGTTGTGTGATGGAAGAGTTTCAGCTTAAATGAAAAGAAAGGTGTAGAAAACTGAGGTGAGAGCAGTCATGTTGTTCAGCATAGAGACAGTAGCACTGAGGAGAAGCAGAGCTGGAGGAAGAGAAGATGCTGAGGTTCTCTTTGGGAGTGACCAGGATGGATAGGATCAGGAATGAGTCCATCAGAGAGGTAGCACATGTTAGAGGTTTGAGAGAATATATTGGTAGAAGGATGCTGGGAGCTGCCAGGAAAGAGGTCTAGAGGAAGACCAAAGAGGAGGTTTGTGCAGTGATGAAGACATGAAGGGAGCTGCTGTTAGAGGAGAGGATGCAGAATGGAGGAAGCTGATTCACTGTGGCGACCCCTGCAGAGAACCGCCGAGAGGAACATTAGATTTATACTAATGAGGAAAATTACATACTGTTAGGAAAAAGTACAAAATAAAATAAAAAACAGCATAAGATGAAGCCTCAGATCTACATGTCCTCCACAGAATCTTCCTCTGTATCCATATTAAAAGCATTCACAACCATTGATGTTTCGCTTGGCGATCTCTGTCTTTCCTTTATGTTCTGATTCTGCTCCGCACTCAACGCTAATCCCGCACATCCCTCCCCTGCGCGTAATCAGCGCAACCCCCGCCTGTCCGCGGGCGCTCGCATTTACGCGCGTCCTGAGGAGGAAAAAAAGAGAGGGCTAAAGAAAGATAAAAATAATAGTAATAACGCAGCTTCCAGGAAGGAGCCACGCCAGAAACGGTGGTGAAGCAGCAACATAATCCGGTCAAAGTCGCAGAGAAGTTGCGGTGAAAATGAAAAGTTGCAGAATGTGCAACAATGGGCGGGGTTTGACTGAATTTGCATTAGTTGCGATCGCAGCATTGCACATTCCGGGAGGGACTGATTTAGGATGAAATACATAACAGATGCAGGTTCAGTGTATAGTGACCAGTGGGGTGAACAGGTGTCGCCACCGAATTCATTACGTAAAAAAGGAAAATACATAGGAGACTTCTGCGCATGCGCGTAAATTAAGATTCACGAGCACGCGTATAAAATGCAGTCACGCACGCGCATGTTACCATGGCAACATCCGTGACGTCTGCTAGTTTGTTAGGCTAAACTGCCTTTGATCTGGGATTAAGCTGCTGATGTCATCAGAGAAAAGTTCTTATTCTTACCCTGATTTCACACTGCCAGTCACTTCGTAGAAGCCCTCTGAGCGATACGTCCAGCTGGTCTTCTGGGAAGTTTCAAGCCCCTTTTTGCGATCAAGATATTTGTCTGAGCTCATTTTAGTCTCACACCGTATCTTCCACGCAAAACTCTCATCATTATGTCGGATGGTGAATTTGAAGTTCGGGAAAACTCCCTTCTTCTGGGCTATAATGGCCTCTACCAGGTGGAAAAGTTTCTTGGAGAAGGAACTTTTGGAAAAGTGGCCAAATGCAGAGAAGTGGCTACAAACCAAGAAGTTGCAGTTAAAATCCTCAAAAATAAATATAAAGACGCAGGCAGAGATGAAATACAAGCTCTGACTGAGGTTAGCAAAATCGACGCCGATCAATACTGCTTGGTCAAGTGTATCGACTGGTTCCGGTACAAAAGCCACATATGCATCGCTTTTGAAATATTGGACAAAAGCCTTGATGACTTCATGAGTGATCGTGACGACCTTCCCCTGGATCTCCATGAAATCAGAACTATTGCATGGCAGCTGCTAATCGCCCTGCAAGGCCTGAAAAACATCAACTTGGTCCACGGTGACATCAAACTCGACAACATCATGCTGGTGAACCAAGTTTCAGAGCCTTTCAGGGTCAAGCTGATCGATTTTGGGTTGGCTCAAAAAACCAGTCACATCCAAACTGGAAGTAGAATGCAGAACCTTCTTTTTAGGGCACCAGAAGTCATGCTGGGTCTGCCCTTAGATGAACGTCTGGACATGTGGACAGTTGGCTACGTTCTCGCCATGCTGTACGCAGGAATTTACATCCATCCACAGGACTCTGAGTACAACATCATCAGAGCCTTGGTGGAGATGCATGGAATGCCAGACAATGAACTCTTGGAGCAGGGGTTGTTCACCCACAAGTTCTTCACTCAGACTGAGGAGAACTCTAAGGTTGTCTGGAAGCTGGACACACCCGAACAGCATTCCAAAAAAAGAGGGGAACGAGTCGAAGAACATCTCGACTACTTCTCCTTCGACGACCTCAGAGATGTATATTATGACATGACAAAGAGGGATGAAGTGGAACAGTTCATCGACCTTCTAAAGCGGATGCTAGAGGTGGATCCGAACAAGCGCATCTCTCCAAGTGAAGCTTTCGAACATCCGTTCTTCACTATGAAGAGTGTGCAGCCCTCTGCTGGCTCTGAGGAACCCCAACCTGAAGAGCCTGCAGCACCGGAGGTCCACCAACAAGCAGAAACCAAAGAGGTCACAACTGTTCCTCAGGAACCAGAGATCGTTCTCCAGGAAACATCCAAGAGCACGAACGAGAAGCACTTCATCCCTCAACAAAACGATAGAAAAACAAAGACTCCAGCTGCCCCACGAAAGAGGAAACGTGGTGACAGACAGAGCCAGGACTCTGAAGAGAGTTCTCAAACTGAGGCAGCAGTTAAAAAGAGGAAGAAATCTTAGAGAATTTCTTTTTCAAGCTTCAGTAAAAGTCCTCTGAAGTAGAATGATTACACCCCCCCCCCCCCCCCCCCACCCCCCGATGAAGGGGACACAATTCGGCCGCTGACTGCCAGGTCTGTGCCTCCAAACCCAAGAAGAAAATCTTCTTCCCAAAAGTTCGTCTGCACTCTGCAAACAACGGTCTCCAAAACGACCTTCAAAAACAGGGGCAGCTCGCTGCTCTGTTGGTTAACACGGTTGGCTGACAGAACCGGGTCTGCCCCGCCCTTTACACAGGTGTAGACCAGAACTTAATGATTCAGCTTCCAGCCTTTCAATATTGCTGTGAAGTTTGACGAAGCAAAGAGGTGCAGCTCAAATTACCCCCCCAATAATATGATTAAGAGAAAGGAATATAAATAATATGAATATATTATCATACATCATAATATGAATATATTATCATACATCAATATACATTAATTTCAATAAATAATTAAATAATAAGTAAATCAAATAACATCAGTCACCAAATTTTTAGGGAAATAACTCAAACAAATCCTGGCAGTCCTGTGGGTTTTCTCCGAGTACTTCGGTTTCCCCACAGTAATTATTAGTAATTGGCTATAGTGACTGATATAATCCTCTCCCTGAGTCACCACCTTAACGTGGTGGAGAGGTTTGCGTGCCCGAATGACCCCTGGAGCTGTGTTGCTCCAGGGGGACGGGCCAGACTAAGGGTGACTCAAACCAAAAACATTTCAAACTGTGAGATGTTTTTCAGACCATCAGATTTAACACACTTACCTATTATACACTTGGTAACATCTATCCATCTTCTTCCACTCAGCAGAACCTGCTCCTCGTGATCTGGGATGGCCTTCACTGCATGCGTGTTGTTGAGGGCCTCAAACCCTCCAAAATATGTATTTGTCCTATAGTGCATGACAGATTTCATTCCCTGCCACAGTCTCCTGCTGTATCTCTGTGGTCATGAAAATGCTCTTGGATTTTGGATCCATCAATAATTGAACCTAAAAATCACAATTGTTTTTAATCTCTGTGACTTTATTGTTTTTTTACTTGAACATAAAGTAAAAGATCTCTCTTCTCTACCAATTGACTTTGGGGACCATTGTTTCCACAACTTAGCTGTCTAGGGAACAATCAGATTTAAACATTAACGATTACTAACCATTTTAAAATACGTCTTTGAATTTCACAAATTTACAAAAAAAAGTCATATCTATGAATTTGAAAAGTCTTAGGCTAAATTCCTGACTTTTCTCCTAAATTTATGTGATTTAAAGTCTTAAATTCATTACTTTAAATTTAGTAAATTTATGAGAAAAAGTCGTAAATCTTCAAGAAAAAGAGGTAAATTTACAAGAAAAGAAGTCATAAATGATCAAGAAAAGAACCAAAGTTGTCCGTTTATCAGAGCCGTGCTTGAAGATGAAAAACATGGAGATTCTTGTGAAACTTTATTTCCAGATCGGTGTCAAAAACAAAGAAATTCTGAACCTTCTGGTGACTCAAAATCCAATTCTTATCAGTGAGGCTGAGTTTCTGGGGTTCAGTGTCAGTAATGCAGAGTTTCATATATAAAATAAAATAGAAGAATGAAAATAGTCTGTTAAATTAACACAAGAACATTGAAAATGCCAGAAACTATCGGCCTCTTCAGACAGAAACATCACAGAGTTGGAGAAGATCTTAACTTTTGTTGATGAAGCCATCGATAACCCTCAGCTGACTTCCAGTTATTTCGTCCTCCATGTCATGGATGGAAATCCACACATCAATGATTAAAACATGAATAAACCGTAAATCAAACAAAGAAGCTTCCAAACATTTATAACCTTTTAAACATTCTTCTTACCTGTTGAAATCCCAGATGCTTTTTACAGTTTAGTCGGTCTGCAGCTGTTCACTCGCTGGACTGTAGGCTCCCTTAGATTTTAATCTGTAAATTTATGAGATTAAAAGTCGTAAACTTACGAGAAAAAACTTTTAATATACCAGGTTTGGATGGATAATCTTGATCTAGCCACACTACATTGAAGCGGTGCAGCAGCAGATGACATGAGCGCTGTCATCTTGCATGTGTATGAAGGTGTTTGCAGCCAACAGGTATGTCTGTAATTTTTGAGCGTGTGGATGAGTGTCTGTGGATAGGCCACGCCCCTTTGATCAACATGTGACAGTAATAATCATAAACCTCCAGCGTTTTACCTATTTTTGTATTTCTATCCTCTCTTGTTTCTAGAATCATCATCTAACTTCTTGACCCTCTTTTGTTTTCTTGTTTTTATCTCTAATATTTATCTCTCTCCTTGCATTATAATTGTTTTCTGAGATTAAAATTATGAATCATTTCATTTAATGTTTCAGATATTTCTCCGTTAACATGTACGTAAAGACTTAAAGCCACTGGGTTCCAGATTTGATCAGGATTTCACTGACAAAGGATCTTTTTACTGTTGTTGATTCAAAACAAACAACTGGACTTGATGTTGGCTTAATAATTCAAATATAATGCTGAATGAGTTTTTCTTTACATTTCATGTCTAGTCAAAAAACTAAAGTCACTGGCATTGGTATGCCCGCTTTAGCAGTTTGGGGTTTGATTCCCTACGGTGGCCTGCAGAATATTTTGACATTAGTACATGAAACAGTCCAGCAGAATGTTCTAGAGGACTAATGTTCTTCTCCTGTAGATTTGGATGGAGACACAGATTTTTCCTGGTTCCTGACCAGACTATCGGAGTATTGAAGATGCGCAAATCATTTTGAAAATGTTTTATTTTGATTGATTTGATCATAATCTTTTAGAAATATTGAGAAATGGTAATTTCTGAGCAGTATTCCAATTTTATTAAAAATGTTTGAGTTTTATGAGCTGGAACCCCAAAGTATGTTAAAATACACAAATAATATGAAATCATTGAAATAGTGGAATCATGGAAATTTCCATGATACACTAATTTTTTGGAAATGGTGTGTTCAGAATGAAATGTCCCCACCCCTCTCATCATTGGAACGCCTATCTACTAAAGCAAATACTGCATACTGTTTTTTGGAAAGTATTTTCTTCTAGTGTTTTTTGAAGATTTTTATTTACAGTACTACTCAGAATGCTAGGACTAGTGAAACCTTTTGCAGTGGTATCAAGCTGGATGGATGGATGTTCAGGACAGTATTTGATGTTAGAGGGAACCCGTGTAGTAAAACAACACATACTTTGATGCCTCCCTGCAGTGGAAATCACAATCATGCTGATTTGGGACTTATGTATGTGTGGTACAGGTTATAGCATCACTATTCTGCAAAAAACTCACTTGACAAGTCCAACCTGAACTCTTGAAACTTTATTTAAACTAAATACAAGTACGGAAAAAACATCTGATTGTACAAAGAGTTTAACAATTACACACCGACTGTCCAACAGACTGATGGTTGCTACAGAAATAAACCTCTCAACTTCAGAGATGAAAAACAAAAACATTTATGAATGTTGTCTCTTTCTGTTCTGTCTAACAGTGAGGCAGTGTGGTGTTTCTTCAGTATGAAGTCGACAGAAGGTCATCTGCACCTACATTCAACACAACAGATGATTCTTTCCCGGATGGAAGTGTGATGTGAAGCCCTTTGTTGGAGGTGACTGCTGCAAAGTCTGCATGCTAGACTGCACTCATACATGGAAATCAGACTGCTCCCTTTGTGTCCTATAATAAACTGCAGCAGCTACAGTTTGTCTCAATCAAACAACCCTCAAGTTTACATAAACACATGTTCTGAACCCTTCTCAAACTGAAGAATTACAAAAATAAAAGACGGCTCTACAGTACAAGCCTACACCATGTGTGTAAAGCATCAAGTGGAGTTGACTCCGCCCATCTGACAGACAGACGGACGAACGGACGGACAGACAGACAGACAGAAAGACAGACAGACAGACAGACAGACAGATAGACAGATAGATAGATAGATAGATAGATAGATAGATAGATAGATACTTTATTAATCCCAAGGGAAATTATGGCAGTCTGTAGCTCCAGGTCATTCACACAGATTAGAAATAAATAAACAAATAAATAAATAAAAACAAGTAATACATATCTTTAAAAGGGGGGGCGGGGGGTACAAAAAATTAGACAATTAAATCATTAACAGCAATAAAAGACAATAAAAACAGCAGTACAATCAGGGTTCCCTTCTCACCCTCCCCTTCTCAGCAGTGTTACACAGTCTGATTGCAGTGGGTACAAATGACCTCCGGTATCTCTCTGTGGAGGTCGGCAGTGAACGAAGGTGATTGCTGAAAGAGCTCCTTTGAACAGAGAACACCGGATGCAGGGGGTAACTGGTGTTCTCCAGGATTTTCTTTATCTCCACCAGCATCCTCCGCTCCACCACAGACTCAACCGACTCCAGACTCTGACCCACCACCTTACCTGCCTTCCTGGTAAGGCGGTTAAGTCTTTTCATGTCCTTTCCACTAGCACTGCTGCCCCAGCACACCACTGCATATAAAAGAGCACTGGAAACAACAGCCTGCCAGAAAATAAAAAGCAACTTGGGACACACGTTAAAAGAAGTCAGTCTCCTTAAAAAGTACATCCTGCTCTGGGTTTTTTTGTAGATGGCGTCAACATTTGGTGACCAGTTCAGGTGTAGATTATTCCGCCGACTCCAGTCCACAAAGTCCTGCACCAGGCCCCTGTACTCCCCCTCCCCACCCCCCTTGATACATGCCACAATTGCTGTATCATCTGAGAATTTCTGCATGTTACATGTACCAGAGTTGTAGCAAAAGTCAGTGGTGTAGAGGGTGAAGAGGAGAGGTGAAAGGAATGTGCCTTGTGGGGCCCCTGTGTTGCTGGTCTGCATGGAGGACCTGCAGCTCCCCATCCTGACGAACTGTGGTCTGTTCACCAGATAGTCCATGATTCAAGTCACAAGGTGGGGGCTCACTGCCAGTGAGAGGAGCTTCTCCTGGAGCAGAGGGGACTGGATTGCATTGAATGCACTGGAGAAGTCGAAGAACAGTATCCTCACCGTGCAGGCCTCCACATCCAGGTAAGAGAGGGACCGGTGGAGAAGGTAGAGAGTGGCGTCCTCCAACCCCATCTTGGCTTGGTGGGCAAACTGGAGGGGGTCCTTCCCGTGCTGCACCTGGGGTCCCAGAAGCTGCAGGACCAGTCGCTCCAGCATCTTCATGATGTGTGAAGTGAGGGCGACCGGCCGGTAATCGTTCAGCTCACTGGGGCCGAGTCTTCTTAGGAACAGGAACAATGCCGGATGTTTTCCACAAAGACGGCACCTTCCCCAGCCGCAGGCTCAAGTTGTAGATGTGCTGGAGAGGGTCCCCCAGTTCATCAGCGCAGGCTTTCAGGAGTTGCGTGCACACCTGGTCTGGACCGGCTGCCTTCCTGGGGTGGAGCCGTCTTAGCTCCCTGCTCACCTGTTCAGCAGTGATGGAAGGAGGGGGATGGTCAGGGCCAGATGAAAGGGATGAAGGGCTCGAGGGGGGAGAAGCTGAAGGGTGAGCAGGATGGCTGGAAGGGGGCGGAGGGAGGGGGCCAGGAGATTGACGGTGATTTGAGGAGGGGGGGCTGTTAAAGCGATTGAAGGTGTTCAGCTCCTCGGCTCTCTCCACGCCCCTGTCCTTCACACCGTCACTTTTACTGCTGTAGCCTGTCATAGTTTTCATGCTACGCCAGACCTCCCGCATGTTGTTGTTCCTCAGCTTCTTTTCCAGCTTCCTCCTGTACGACTCTTTAGCATCCCTCATGCAGGTTTTAAATTCACGCTGGGCCTTCTTCATCTCCTCCTGGTCCTTGCTCCTGAACGCCCTCTTCTTCCTGTTCAGCACAGCCTTGACCTCACTGGTGACCCAGGGTTTATTGTTGGGGAAACACCTCACAGTCCTGACAGGGACCACCAGATCCACACAAAAGTTCATGTAGTCTGTCAGACAGCCCACAGCCCCCTCAATGTCCTCCCCATGCGACCCAACCAATTCACTCCAGTCAGTGCAGTCAAATCAGCCCCTGAGAGTCTCCTCTGCTTCAGGAGACCACCTCCTGATCTGTCTGGTGGTAACTGGTTGTCTTTTCACCAGAGGGATGTAGCTAGGTCGCAGGTGTATGAGGTTTTGGTCCGAATTTCCGAGGGGGGGTGGGGGGGGCAGCAGAATATGCATCCTGAGAGTTTAGTAGATCTAGAGTGTTATTTTTCCTTGTGGGGCAGTCAACGTATTAGTGGAAAGAAGCAAGAGTTGTGTCCAGGGTTACATGATTAAAATTTCCAGAGATGATGATGAACGCCTCTGGATTCTTGATCTGAAGTGCTGTGATTGTGTTGTGTATGGAATCACGAGCTGCCGATGCATCTGCTCTCGGAGGAATGTAAACACAGAGTGCAATGACGTGGGAGAACTCACGTTACATGTGGTAGGGTCTGATGCTAACCGCTAGGAGCTCCAGACTACAGTCATAGATTGCTCTTCTAATGGTTAGATGGTTTGGATGACACCATCGCTGGTTAGCATACAAGAAGAGGCCGCCACCCTTGCTCTTCCTGCTGGCATCAGGGTCCCGGTCCGCTCTCACAGTGGTAAATCCACATTAGCGTCCGGTACATGCCTGGTTAGCCACGTCTCGGTGAAGATGAGCAGGCTGCTCTCCCTGTAGCACCGCTGGGTCTTGATCAGCACTGCGAGTTCGTCCGTCTTGTTGCTCATGGCGTTGACATTTCCCATTATAATGGAGGGGATAGATGGCTTGAAGCGCTGTCGGTAAACAGCTTTAGCCTTTAGCTTAGCCTTTTGTTTACGTCCAGCTCGACAACCCCGGTACTTCCTTGCTAGCTCCGATGGGATAACATGACGAAGTCCCGTGATATTGTGCTTCCTGAATGCCAGTAATTCCCATCTTGAATATGTAAATCTACTAATACTGGCTTGCATCAGTAGATACAGACAAATAATCCAAAGCAAAAAAAAAGGTAACACATCCATACACACAAGCACGACGAGCAGCAGACATGCATGCGCAGGCGCACAATCATCATCATGTATCCAGGATGACATCCTGGTCTACTCCCCTACCTTCGATGATCACATCTCTCATGTCAGGCAGGTCCTACAGCGGCTAATCGACAATCATTTGTATGCCAAAAGAGAAAAATGTGAGTTTCATCTGACGTCCATCTCCTTCCTTGGTTACAACATTAGCACCCAGGGCGTAACCATGGATGACAGCAAAGTGGAGGCAGTGCTACAGTGGCCTGAACCCTCTACAGTAAAAGAACTGCAGCAATTCCTCGGTTTTGCCAATTTTAACTGCCACTTTATCCGTGGGTTCAGCTCTGTGGCAGCTCCACTCACCTCTCTCCTCAACGGGGCACCCAAGAACCTGCAATGGACCCAGGAAGCCACCACAGCCTTCCAGAAACTCAAGAAACTCTTTTCTCACTCAAGAACGCCAAGGCTGACGCACTTTCCCGCCTCCATGAGTCGTGAGGAGAGGAAGTGCTTTCTGCTGAACCCGTGGTAATTACCTCGCTCATCCTGGCCTTTGCAAGGTGTTGGGCATCAATGTCAGTTTATCATCTGGTTATCACCCCCAGTCCAACAGACAAGTAGAGCGGCTCAACCAGGAAATCCCCCGGTTCCTAAGGACCTATTGCAGCCAACATCAAGAGGACTGGAGCAAGTTTCTGAATTGATGGAAGGTTTTCCAGTTGAGGAAGAGATCCCCTTCACTGCACATGTAACAGATTGAAAAAAATGTTTTTATTTTTGTAAGTTTTTAATTCAGAGGGCTCTTGATCACACCACCTCATTAGAAGGGATTGAGGGCAGGTTTGCCTCATCAGAGACCCTTTTTAAAAGGAGAGAGAGAACAAAACGAGGGGAGGGAAACGACAGGGCCCAAGGCGTTGTGGTGTGGGGACGCCACCGCTATCACTACCAGGGCCTGGGAAACAGGCGTGGCGGGACAGCCAGCGCTGTGTCGACGACCGGGAGGAGCGTGGCAGGAATGCCAGCGCCTGGTCGACGGCCGGGAGGAGCGCGGCGGGACAGCCAGCGACGGGTCGACGGCCGGGGAGCAGCGTGGCAGCCGAGTCAGGAGCCAGACAGCGGTCAGAGGGGGAAGCGACGAACAAGCAGCAGAGGGGTGTGGTAACGATACACCCCTCTCTGAGCTAAGTACCCCTTTGTCATTAATCAAATCAAATTTTATTTATAAAAGCGCCTTTCATACTTAGTGCAACTCAAAGCGCTTTACAATTAAAAACAAAACATACACAGTAAAAGCCCAACCCACCCTTCACACGCACGCACACCCCCTCCCCAAAACACATACACCCATGACCCCACACACAGTGAAAACTTAGGGGGAAAAAAACCCAGAAACTTTTAAAACAAACTTGAGGCTTGGCTCTGCTGTGAGGAGATGGTATGAAAGATACTATCATACCAGGAGCCAGCTCGGACAAAGGATCATCGCCACGGCGCCCTCCCAGACCGGGACAGCCACAGACTCCACTCCACAGCTGTGAGGCTGCAGTGCAGGACTCCAACCGCCTGTGGCGAGAACCACGGCAACGACCCCAGACCAAGCAGACAAGCCCTGATATGATATGATATGATACTTTTATTCTGTTTTTATATTTACCCAGGATATATAGTTTTTGTTGCTACTTTTTAATTACATGCTTTTATTTGTTTTATTTGTTGTCCATTTTTATGGTTCTATGTAGCCTGACGTTTTATCTTAAAACTCCTGGTGTTTTTATCTTTGTAACAGAGGCTCCTGGCTCCATGAAGGACTGAAGACGACTCCCCCTGCTGGACAAAATAAACTGTCTTTTAACCCCCCTTCTTAAACTGTCGTCCCAGGTCTTCTGTCTACACCCACCTCCAGATCCAAAAAAGAAACCTACCACCGGTTTTCTTACACACGCCTCACTCGCATTTACAAAAACCATCAAATCAAAACTGTACCTATCTCAGGGATGTACAAAGGCAGCTACGTTCAAGAAACTAAGACTAGTGTGGACCACAACAGTCGTTAAAGACCAGAGAAGAGTTAATCCAGTGAAGTGAGGTTAAAGATTCTGGATATGCTAAATGTCAGGACCTTAAATAAACCCGGCTCTGTGTATCACAAGAGTCATCTTTAGGATCTGCTTCCTCATCTGTTCTTCACACAACATTTTACAATCACCTTCTTTCTATATGGCACAAAGAATTTAAAGCACTTGACTTTATCAGTAGCAAACATGTCTGATATCCACATTTACTAAATAAAAAGGATAGAAAGTTTTTTGGAAGTATTCATGGTTACAAAAAAGCTTTGTTGGTTCATTCTGAAAAATGATGAGGTGTGGGAGCGCTCTGAACCACAGATGTTTACATTTAAGTGTAAGTAATGACTTTATGTTTTAGCACGACCTTTTTAAAGTTATAAAACCGCTGTTATGTATATTCAAGCACTGGAAGCTCTGTACTAAAACTAGCGGACCGGCGAATATTGATGATGTCATCGACGAAAGTAACATCTGAAATATTAGACACTATTTTTTCATAACCATCCGTTTGGAGGGATAAGTGAAGGAGAAGAGAGAAGGGAAGAACTCGGATTGGGCCTGATAGTCACCAGTCACCTTATTCAAGCACAAAACTTTTCATTTTGTGTTTTATTTAACAAAAAGGAAACCTTCACAATAATAATCCTGTTTCAAAATTAAAATGGAATTAGAGAACAATTCAATGTGAATCATAAAAAGAAATAGAACATTTTTGCTATCTGCTAAGATGCAAGTGTGAATGCTGAAGCTGTTAACTACAGATTGGTCTACTGCTAAATAAGATAACAAATTGAAATTACTGAAAGTGTGTAAAAAGTTACTATAATCTCCATGTTGGTCAATAAATTTAATGGAGAAATTGAACAGAGATAAAAAGGTTGAAGTAAGCCAAACATCACCCAAACTTTGTATTGATTCAAGACCAGGTTAATAGGTGCATGTTTTGCTAAATCAAGTGTTAAAATGATCCTGTTAGCTTAAAAGGTAACCAAACCCTAAGTTAACATTCTTTTTGTCTGTTGACCTCTATAGAAGGGGCTATAAATGTGTTGCCTGTTGGTCATTGCCACATTTTTGACAAATTAAAATAAACTAGTTTAATTCATGCAAATATAGTCAAAAACAGTCTGTGTGCTGTCCTAGAAAAGGACATAGTTTAATTATTATTATTTAGGCTAAACTCTTTTACAATATATCAAAAGATGATTGGACTGGAACTAAGTGAGAATGAATGTTCGCAGCCTTTCAAAACATGTAAAACATCCAGGAAATTGTATTAATTTCTATAATTCCATTTGAAAAGTTAAACCTTCATAGAATATAGATTCAGGGCCCACTGTAAAACTAATTTCAAGCAATCATTTTTTTATTTTTACATAAATTGGAGTTCCAGCTCATAAAACGCACAAAAACTGGAATTCAAATCATTTGGATTCTGTG
>NC_050520.1:33675871-33677711 GCF_002922805.2 Oryzias melastigma | reverse complement strand
ATACGGAGGGGCGGGGCTATCAGCACAATGGGAGGGGCTTAACAGAGAGACCACTCCTGGATCAGAAATGTGTGAGCATAAAGGAGGGGGAGAGAGGAAGAAGGGAAAAGAACAAGCCGGCTGGGAGAGGGCTGAGGAAGACTCATCCTGACTGGGGGTGGAGGTGAGCGCCAGGGGTAGGGTGGGGGTGCCGGGGGCTGTGGAGGGAAGGCGAGTCTCTGCTGGTTTAAAATCTAAAAATGAACAACAGACGTGTTTCAAAAAGAAAACAAAAAGAGCATTGCTGTAGTAATTATTTACAGGACTCCATTAGCTTCTACTTGAGTTCTATTTTTTGAAGCAACACTAATTTTACTTCATGTCTGCGCACCTCTGTTCATGAAATCACTAGAACCTGCCTCCTGCTCCACTGTCATTGGCTGCTTGGCCTGCGAGAAACAGGAAGACTATATGAACTGCTCTTTCAAAACAAAAGCCTCGCAGTGAAGAAAACAGTGCGGCTGAACAGTGTTCCAACCTGGCTGCTGCTGTCCGGCTGGCGGATGTCTTCGTTTGTGGGGGTCACAGGGACGGTAACAACAATGGGACATTTCACACCTAAAGAACGCACAAAGTCATCAGTCAGACGTGTAACAGACCAAAAACAGGTGATGTGGGCTCACCTGAGACGGACGCGGTCCTGCTGAGTGAGGGTGTCAGGCCAGCAGGCTCAGGAGGGGGCGTGGACAAACCACAGTGGGAGGAGGGGCTCCATGTGACATCATCAAGCTGTACAAAACGAAGGGGACTTCATGAACACAGACGGGGGAACCCACTCTCTGTGTGACATAGACAGATGCTCTGACCTGAGTGCAGGACGAACTGAGCGTGTGCAGAGGTGGGCGTCCACTCAGGGAGGCGGAGACTTCTGAGGAGAAAAAACAACAACAACCACAGATGAAAAATGTGTGGTATTATGGGCTGCTTTGGATGCAAAAATAATCAAAGGTGTTTGTATTTACATACATTCAGAACCATCCACACTTAAGAGTAATTTCATGAGTCACTACATGACTTTTTAATTAATTATAAACTGCAAAAAAAAAAAAAAAAGTGAAACTTTTCTTTCTCTCCAGGTCAAACCTGAGCTGCTGACCGCCACCGTGAACGGCGAACATGAGGAGAGGTCCAGGTGAGGGAGGGGGGAGGATACGGGTGGAGGTCTGAGCGAGGCAGACGAGTGAATCTCTTCCTCACAGGAAGACTCCAGAGGATCCAGAGACACCCTGGAGCACTCGATGATGATGTCATGGACTTCATAACGCCTCCACCTGGGGAGGGATGGAAGCATGAACGCTGGGAAACAATCGATAGTTTGGAATATGACATCTGCAGCTCTCTTTATTCTTTTATTTTTATCCTAATAGATCTGGATCATCTTCAACTAATTTCCATTCAGATATATTATTTTTTTGAACTCACATTCATTATTTTTCTTTCACTGTGACTAACTTATGTAGTATAGAAAAAGTCAATTTGATCAATATGTTCAGTCTTCCACATTTCCTGTAGTGCTTAAAGCAGTATTTTTAGCTTCATTTGTCATCACTAGAACAAATAAATGAAAAAATGTGTTCTTTTTTTTCTTTTAAAAGAATCTAAAAAGTGAACATCTGAGGTCTGACAGTCCCAGTCTTACTTTATTTAGTTGGCTTAATTTTTTAAAGTGAGTTTGATTATTCCCAAACTAATTTTGAAAACACTCAATTTTTAGAATAAAGAATATATATATACACACATATATATATATATATATATATTAGAGCTGTCAGGCGATTAAAATTTTTAATCGCGATTAATC
>NC_050520.1:33666413-33675801 GCF_002922805.2 Oryzias melastigma | reverse complement strand
TGTGTGTTACAACTTTTTTTTTACATGAACATTTAACAAAAAGAGAATACATTTTGCTCAGCTAGAAACAAAACATGTAAACAATTATTAATCTAATTTTGGCAAAATAATCTTATTATTTGAATATATTATTGTTTAATTTTGATAGATATAATTTATTTACCCAAATAAAAAAAAGCTGTTTTAATAATTCTTACCGTAGGGGTTAAATCTTTCACAAAGTAAAGTAAAAATGTAAAAAATCTAAAAGTAGCGAAATCTGATGACATCATCACTTCAACATTACAGCTAATGTCCCATTTGCAGCTGCTACGGCGCGGTGGGGAGCCATCGGCAGACTCCTCAAAATTTGCTGCCGCCGCCCAATTCCTTTGAAAATCCTTGGTGTGGTCATGAATGCTGACTGCCGTAGTTTGGAGGCTGTCAGTCAAGTGAGGATGACATCTTTATGAAATCAGTGTGTTCTGTTCCTCACTGTGCTCAGGGAGCTAACTACCCGCCAGACTTCCAAACATTCCCCGATGACAAAAAAACCCTCTGTTCGCTGTTTGATTTTAAATGCCTCTTAAAACCTCTGCAGCCACGGCGTGCCGTGTAAAAATATGACTGCCGCCTCCCAATTACAAACCCGACATCATGGCCACGCCTGCCAAATCTGCTGAAAAACTGGCATTTAGGTTGCCGGGCAGCGGCATTTTGGTACATGTGACCATGGCTTAAATCGTACACTGAAAATGGAATAGATCTGCAGGATATTTCCTGTTTACTAGGCTCACCTGGACGGGTCGAGTTCATAGTCTTGAGTCCCTGTGACCAGCTCTGGGTGAACCCGCACATGCTCTAACATTGGCTGAAAGAGAACATTAAGAGAACTCGGATTACAAAAACAGGTCCAGGTGCCGTCTAAATCATGTGACTCAGATTTCAGGTTTGCTCACAGAACAGAATCAAAGAACTAACGTTTTAGATTAACATCAAAATAATCTGAAACATGATGGAGTCAGTGTCTAAACTACAGAAAAATCAGGTTTTAGTCGGTATAAACGGATCTGAACAGGTGTGTGAAGAAGTCTAAGAACCATACTGCACCTGTGTGAGCTAACATGTTCTAACTTATGACTGCTGATCCTTCTTCTGTTGAAGTTTTTACATTTTTCTGGAACTCTGGGCTGACCCAAACTTCTCTAAATATGTTCGAACCATCTGAGACTAATCTGCTCTAGTTTAAACTAGTGTTTACTAGTTTAAACTTGTTTAAGCGTGCATAAACTAATTTAACTAATTTAGCTTGTTGAAACTGGCCAACACCATTTCTAACTAATTTAAAAAGGTTTAAACTAATCTGAATTAATAAAATTTGTCTGAACTTGCTTAAATGATCCAATACTGACTAATATTAGCTGGTATAAACTGGACTAAACTGATTTAAATTGGTCCAAAATGGTCTGAATTGGTTTAAACTAGGGCTGTCAGATTTGTCGCGTTAAAAACGCATTAATTCGACATGTGCTTGATGCCGACAATTTTTTTTGACGCATTAATCGCGGATTTTCTCATAAGTGCCTTTCCATACCACGCGCGCGGGCGTCCCCCCTTTAACTAACCGGCTGCTCTCACTAGATCACGGGCGGGTCTCCAACCACCGAGCTGCGAGCTAAAACAGGCCGGCGCTAGGACCTGGAGAGCTCCTGCACTCTAACCCGGCTCCGGTTCGCGTCCAGTACCACGTCTGGTGGTACCGGCTCGCGTCCGGCGCCGCGTCCCGAGAGCTGGGGACCCCTGACGTTCCGAACAGCACTTGGGCTTTTGTTAGGCATTTTATGTTACAGCCTTTTATTGTTAAGAAAGTTTATCTCAATACAATGTTACAAAATAAAGTATTTCTGATGAAAACTATTAATTTTGTCATTCTTGTTTTCATAATTAATGTAGAACTGTTAAATTGTTAAACTGTTAAATTCCACATTTTTTTCCTTAAAAAAGGCCACATATTATATTGCGATTAATCGCGAGTTAACTCAGGACCAACTGCGATTGACCGCGATTAAAAATTTTAATCGCCTGACAGCTCTAGTTTAAACTAGTCTGAATCAAATTGAACTTTCCTACACTGGTGTAAGCTAATTCAAACTCATATAAATGGGTCTGAACTGGTTTAAAGTGGCTAATAATGGTCAAAACTAAATAGGCTTTAACTGGCTGGTAGTGGATTTAACTTACTTTCACCACCTCCTGAAACGTGTCTAGATTCTCCTTCATGCTGTAGTGTAGTCTCAGGTATGAGATGAAGTTACAGGGAAACATCCCATACAATCGGTGGAACAGAGAGTAGACACCTGCGTGCAGATGGACCAGTTGGACCACAGGCAGATGGCCTGCAGGAGACGACAGTCAGAACATCCACAGACTGACATGCTGCAGTTTTTTGTTTCGTGTTGGTGTTACCAATATTCTTGTAGCTCCAAGAGGCAAGACGTCCAAACACATCGAAGAAATCGTAGATGTGTTGCTTCCCAGCCTGAGGGATCATGGGTAAGAGAGTGATGAGGACCAGGACTCCGGTGATCAGGAACACCACGTCAGTGTCAGTCTGAAGAAATCCATCACATAGAGGCATAAGTTGGTTACATACCTGCTTATGTTTAAATCAGCTTCTGATTATGGAAATTTCCAGTGTAAACGTGGTCACATAAAGGTAAAATCGTTTTTTTTTTATCTCTTTTGAAAACTATTGGCAGAAAACAATGCTGTGTGCCTCTAAGTCATTGGCCACTGACAAGAAAGTTTCTGCAGATCATTCAAAATGTGATCTATAATAAACTTTTCATTAATTTGAGTGTGAACCTTTAAGCAGCGCAGCAGTGATGACAGCAGAGGCGAATGGCTGATGTGATGAACCCAGGGGGGCTGCTTCCTGATCAGGTGACCCAGCAGGGTGACAGCCCCCAGTCTGGACCCAGGTCTGCTCAGAGACTCATTCAGCTTCTCCAACAGCGCCTGACGAGAAAGGTTTGAAACTTTTATGTTGACATATTTGGAGACCAGATCGACTCGGGACCTGCTGCTCACCTTATGATGCGGCTCCCGGATGGAGGAGAGGAGGAGCACGGCCTGAGAGGAGGAGGAGTCCAGGTAGTACTCTACCAGACAGGAGAGGACAGCGCCCCCTTTATCTGTGAGGAGAGGTGCAGGTGAGCCTCAGTAGTGCAGATATTTGCTGAAAGTGTCCATGTAGACTCACCTGTGCTCAGATGCTGGTTGACAGCGGCCCGCACTTGCTCCGCCTCCTGCAGCTCGGAGCTGTCCAGTGAGGGCAGGAGCTCCGCGATACTCAGCTGCTCCCTGGACATCCTGCAGACAGACGGAATAAAACTAGACTGTCTTTTTTTACTGTTATGACTGTGCATCTGTTTTGGCTTCTGTTTTCGGTGTTTAACTAAAAATTTTCAGCTTTAGCAAAAGCAGCTACAATAATTCAGTCTTTTTACACTGTCTGGTCTGATGAATCTCCATTTTTACTGCAAGATTCAGGTGGTACGGTCAGAATTTGGAGTCAACAACATAAAAGTATGGATCCATCCTGCCTTGTATCAACGGTTCAGGCTGGTGGTGGTGGTGTCATGGTGTGGGGGATATTTTCTCGGCACACTTTGAGCTCCTTGGTACTAACTGATCATGGTTACAACCCCACATCCTACCTGAGTATTGTTGCTGACAATGTCCATCCATTTAGGACCACAGTGTACCATCTTCTGATGCTACTTCCAGCAGGATAAGGCTCCATTTCATAGAGCTGGAATCCTCTCAGACTGGTTTCTGAGTTTAGTGGATTTTAATGACCTTGTCACCAGATCTCAACCCAATAGATCACATTTGGGATGTGGTGGAACGAAAGATTGGCCTCACTGATGAACAGCCGACAAATCTGTAGCAACTGTGTGATGCTGTCATGTCAATATAAACCAAACTCTCTGTGGAATGTTTCCAGTACCTTGTTGAATCTATACCAAGACAGTTCTGACGGCAAAAAGTCAGAGTTATTCTGGTTCTTTTTGTCTTTTGCATATTTATGGTTTCCATGTTTATATTTTGGGGAAAATACTGTCATAAAAATGTTAAATACGATTTAAAAGTAAAATAAACGTGCCACAATAGACACATGGATTTACCTACACCGATTCGCTTTACACGTTATGTAATAAGCACGGTGACGTCATGACGTACTTCTCTTCAGCTGGAGGCTAAGCTAGCAGGCTAACAACACGCTGGCAATTGAGCCTCGCGGGACTAAGCGGGCTGCCGCGTGGCGCCGTTTTCCCGCCCCGCAGCAACCGCGTGCCCTCCAGCGATCCTTGAGCATCAGCGTGACTGTTCACCGACTAGAAAAACGATGAGTGAAAGCGGAGCTGAAGCGCTTCAGTTACCTTCAGACCTGTTGATCCCAGCGCCGAGCGGACATGACAGGCAGCCGCAGGCCACGCCCACTGCCGTAACCTGACACCTGCAGGGGCTCGTCAAAGTTTGGAGGCGTTTAAGGAACAAGTTTGTTGTAGGAAGAAAGAGTTTCAAACACACATTTTTACAACAAAAAAGCTTGTTTTGGTGTTTTTAACATGTTCTTGTGACAGTTTCTCATAATGTGGCACATATATAAAAATAAATTAAGCTTGAAATTGAATATCTGAGTATTTATTATTCTTAATTTATTTTAAATCAGTACAAAAATGTGTGTAAATGTGTCATTGAACCTCCCTGCTTGCTCCAATTTCATGCATTCACTTTTAGACAAATAGATCTATGTACATCTTTCTTTTTCTCGTCCAAGCTGGTGTCTGGCCCAAAATTAATAGCTGCAATATTGTTAGACATTTTTGTTGCTCCGCTAATGCTATGTTGATATTGTGAGGGGCTGTAAGCTCGCAGGAAAGAGTGTAAATAAAGGGATGATGGGAAGTGAGGATTTTTAATGAACGCCTGCAGCTCTGCAGATACTATGTCCTAGAAAACTACAGATGTTTTATGATTTGGGCTAAAAACATCATAAAAAACACACTGGGAATGTTTTTAAAATAAATCAAAAGCTGATTGATTGTAATAAAATGTACCTTAAAGTCTTAAAACCGTATCCTGGTTAAAACTCCACAATTCCTCAATGATGTCATTTTAATCTTATGTGCACAGCTTGCTGTATCCCTAATATGAATGCTCCAAAATTAGCAGAATCTTATTTCAACAAAGTTTTAGCTTGATTTCACAAAGTGAATCTGTGGAAAACGGCTGTAAGTCCAAGCTGCTCCAGTGTTTGGATTGAACAGCAGCTGCGTGCTTCACAGCTTGTTGATCGACCTTCACCTCAGGGATTGAAGCTCAGCTGACATTTTCCCTTTCAAACATTTTTCTCAGAAACATTGTGTGACGGAAAAGTTCTTCTTTTCACACTATAATAAAAACTGTTCAACCGGAACTTATGGAACGTCTCGATCTGATTTGTGATCATAGAAGCTCACATGTGGAGGGTTGTTCTGGGAAAAGTGAAATAAAACAGATTCATGCTTTCAGAAGCTGCCGTGGTGTTTCATGTGCCAACAGCATCAGCCACGGTTCAGATAAGAGCTTGTTATAAAGCAGCAGATGCTGCAGCAGGCTCAAACACATAGTATGATGAAGATGATGATGCTGGTGGTTCTGCTGGCCGTCTGCCTGAACTCAGCTTTGGCTGCAAAGGTGAGTTCTACCTCAATTTCAGAGTTCATCCAGCTTTTCTTGGATTTGGCAGTTTTTCAATGACTCGAGTGAAATCAAGAAAGTGTTCAAAGACAAAACTGTGATCCAACCTGCATACAGTGAAGCTACTTTTCTGCAACAGCTTCTGTAAAATCTACACACAGCTTTTTAAAATTGCATTTTTATAGGAAAGCAAGAAAAGTTTATAACAAAATACCCACTGATAAAATATCTGTCACTTTTCAGTAAATTGATTTAACTAAAGAAAGCACATATTTCAAAAACCCTTTTACTGTTTATTTTTTTACTTTATTTTTAAGTTCTGACTCATGTAAATATACTTTTTTTTTAAATAATTTGTCCTTTTCCTGATTTACTTTAAGTTTGAAATATTCTTTTTATAACTCAATTATTTATTCTTTTATTATTGGGTATTGCAGTGTTTTAATAAAGTAGCTTAATTAGTATGTTAATGCTTTTTATTTTGTTGCTACTACATACATTTTTAGTTTAAAACTGTAATGCACAAAGCAAACTCCGTCCCTGCTCGTCCAGTGTGTTCACCACTGGTTAAATGAGCGCTCAAAAACATGGGATTTAAAACCTATAGAACATTTTAATGGGAAATTAGTTCAGAAAATGTGAAATCAAATGAAAAAAATCTGATTACAGAGTTTTAAATCAATTTGAATCTCCTTAAAAACAGCAGATCAAGTTTTTTGCATTGTTTGTCGGTGCAGCTGGGTGTGGTGCAGACCGAGAGCGGCCTGGTGGAAGGAGAGAGCATCAGAATGAGCCTCTTCAGGACTGTTGATGTTTTCAAAGGTGTTCCCTTTGCTGACGTCCCAGGAAAGTGGGAGAAACCAAAACCCCACCCGGGGTGGGACGGTAAGAGTGTAAAGTCACTGTGAGCTGGTGTGATCTAGTGAGTGGTCACATCCCAGAGAAGCTGATAGTGATAAACATCTCTAAAACAGATCGCTGCTTCTTGTGTTTTTAGGGATCATGAGGGCCACAACATATCGAGAGCGCTGTTTGCAGGTGACGCTGCTGCAGACAAAAACCCAGGGCAGCGAGGACTGCCTTTACCTGAACATCTTTGTTCCCCAGGGGTTATCCTGTGAGTTACACACATTCACAAACACATTGAAATATCTTCATGCAGAATTCATCCAAACTTTCACAATAAAGGGATGTTACCCAAAAGTTCCATGTTCAGAACCTGCTGGGTCTCTTTCAGGGTTACAGGGCTGCTGGAGCCTATCCCAACGACTTTTGGGAAAAGGATTCCCAAAAAGCTAAAATTCCAAAACATCCTCAAAGATTTTTGGTGTTTTTAAAATGTTCTTGTGACATTTTTCTGATGATGGAGGGCATATATACAGAAAATTAAGATGAAAACTGCATTTCTGAGTATTTCTTAATTCAAATTATTGTGAATCAGAAGCAGACAAATTATACTTGGAGTTGTGACATAGAGGCTCCAATTGGAAGGCCAAAATTTCCATTCTGATGCCTCCACTTGTAGTCAATTAGATCAATGAACATCTATGTTTTCCTTGTCTGAGCTGGAATCTGGATCAAAACTGAACAGCTGAGTAGCTCTGATATTTATCACCATTTTTGTAACGGACAATGTTAGGTTGGGGGTGTGAGGGGCTGTAAGCTAGTGGGAGAAAGTTTAAACAGATGGGGGACAAGGAAGTGGGGGTGGGCTTGCTCCGTCTACGGAAAACAGTCCACAATTCAGAGGTGAATTTCTAATAAATTACTGCTGCTTCGCAGAAACTAAAATACATTTTTGGCTAAAAATGGCATCATAATAATTAAAAGACTCCTTTTACAATAAATCAAAAGATGATGAGAGTGTGCCTTTAAGAGCTGCTTTAAAGTAATGTCAAATGATCCCAGCTCAAAATGTTAAATCTTCGATACCTGTCTTTTTCTAGTGTCTACCAACCTTCCGGTGATGATCTACCTGTTTGGGGGAGCATTCCTGATGGGGGCATCTGACGATGTGGCCATTCTTGGAGACTCTTTATGACGGGAAAGAGCTGGCTGACAGGGGGGATGTCATCGTTGTCACCGTCAACTACAGAGTTGGCACTCTGGGTTTTCTCAGTACCGGAGATGACCGACTGCCAGGTATTAAACAGTGTCTGCAGTAGACACTGAAATACGAACCAGAAGCTAGATCAGGTGCCAGGCTTAAAACTGAATTTCTCAGTGTTTCAGGTCTTAATGTGATCTAGGTGGGATTTGTAGTTCTTAATGGTTCATGATATCCTTACAGAGATCCTTAAAGGGATCAAATGTTTTAGTTTTGCTTCTCTTTTTCTGTTAACAAATAACAATCCCGTTTGTTTTAGGAAACTATGGCCTATGGGATCAGCATGCTGCCATCTCCTGGATCCGCAGGAACATTGCAGAGTTCGGAGGGAACCCCGACAACCTGACCATCTTTGGCCAATCAGCTGGAGCTGCCAGCGTTAGTTTCCAGGTCAGGTTTGCAGATGAGCCCCAAAGGGTTTTGTGTTGTTGTGTTAGCAGATTGGTTCCTGACATGTCAATGTGTCCATGTTCCAGATGCTCTCTCCGTACAGCAGAGGACTGTTTCGTAGAGCCATCAGTCAGAGCGGTGTGGCCCTCAGTCCCTGGGCTCTCCAGAGAAACCCCATAAAAGTCACCAAAAAGGTTCTCTTTGCTGTTTTAAATGACACCAATACATGCAGAATCCTCAGGTCTGATGCCTTTTAGCCACAATTCACTCAGAAAACTACATTCTAAGGTTATTTTAAATGTAAAAAGAGTCTTAAAGAGAGCAATTAACTCAGGTTATTTAAACTAAACACAAGCCGTCTCTCTGATCTGAATTTTGTCTGTTCTCGTTGCAATAGATTGCTCGGAAAGTCGGCTGCCTAAAAACCGACGTAGACGAGATGGTCACCTGCCTGAAGATGAGCGACCCAGTTGAACTAACTCTGGCGGGAAAAATCGACGTTCTGCTAATTCTGGGAAAAGGTCAGAACTAAGACTCATTGGTTTCATTGTTTCTTTTCAAGGACTTTCCCTGCCTTGTTTGTTTTGGGGTTCACTTACTGCAGAATACCTGTGGGCTGTGTCTCACTTTGCTGAAGCAGCTCAAATTGCTAACAGTCTGTAGCAGAGCCTCCAAAATGTCTCAAAATTCTTTCAGCAGATCTCAGTTTCCAGCTGCACGGTGTTGGGTTTGTCCTCACGTGTCAGGGGTTTTAGAGGTTTTTCTGATAAGAGTTATTGTAGTTCAAACTCATTGTTTACCTTTCCTAGTTTAAGAGCAAAAAAACCCAAATGTGTCACTTTTGAAACTTGACCATTTAAGACAAAGATAACATTCCTGGAGAACAAGGTTAGCACAATTTTCATTGCCTCAGAATGACAATTTTCCCTCTTTTTCAAACTGTTGTTTCAATTGTTCTGATCCCCAGACATGACATTAAAAAAAGATTAGATTTTTATCTGAAATTGGCATTTTGTGTGCAGAAAGTAGCATGCTGTGCAAACAAATAAGGATTGTGTTCACATAAGCACTTAGTGTACATCAGTTAGAAATTGTGCACACAGCGCATCACACAAGGAAGGTGGGACCCTCGACCTTCTGTCCCCTACCCCATCCCTGGCGGGG
>NC_050520.1:33657248-33666361 GCF_002922805.2 Oryzias melastigma | reverse complement strand
TTTGTGTACACAAGTTAGCATTTTGTGCACACAGGTTAGCATTTTGAGCACAAAAGTTAGCATTTTGTGTACACAGGTTAGCATTTTGTGCACAAAAGTTAGCATTTTTGGCTCACTGGTTTGCATTTTGTGCACACAGGTTAGCATTTTGTGCACATACGTTAGCATTTTGTGCACACAGGTTAGCATTTTGTGCACACAGGTGAGCATTAGCAAATTAGATTAGCAAATTAGCAAATCAGCACAAAACTCACTTATACATTAAATTACTAATAAAATATTCATTCGTAGTCACAAAATAGCAATTTGTGCACGCAAAATGCTAATTTTAGGAAAAAAACATTTTTAAGGCTATGCCTGAATTCCCTCCCTAATCCCTAACTTCTAAAAACTATCAAGTGCAGAACTATCTAGTTCCTTGAATTTTAAAAATGAATCCGGAGAGCATGTTCCCTACATTTTTTTTTAAACGGCGAATATGATTTCACCAGTTTCACAAAGTGAAAATCTAATCAATATGAGCATTTTACGACTATTTATGACTCCACTGGGTTCTTATGATGAAAACATGGATGTTTTATTTAAGAAATACTTTTTTTCCCCCCACAAAAATCACTCAAACACAATGCATTGTGGTCTATATTCAGCAATCTAGTGAGAACTGTTTTCTTTTGCACAGGATTCTGGGAAATTTCTAGAGCACTGGATTTCGGAATTGTAGATTGGGACAACTCTACAAAATAACAAATGCACCATATAGTGCACTAAGTAGTGAGTAGTGCAGGAATTTGGACACAGCCAATCTTATGTTCAGAGCTCTGTACAATAGTAATCTACCTCAGTCCAGTGTGACGCTAAATTCATGTAGTGAAAGCTCAAAGAACAACAGAAATTTATCCTATTTTATGTCTCCTTGGTAACAAACAGGTGTGGTGATGGACCTTCTGGAGCTCGCTCCAGTCATCGATGGCGATTTCATCCCCAGCGAGCCCAGTGAGCTTTTTCACAACGCAGCTCAGTTTGATTACTTGGCCGGCATCAACAGTATGGATGGACACTTTTTTGCTGGAGTTGATGTTCCATCCATCAACCAGGGAGCAGGAAATACAACGGCGTAAGTCCAGACTCACCTGAAGATCTAGTTGCATCCCTTGAAGTTAAAATAGTAGCTAAAGAAGTTACTTTTTTTGGTGTTCGTTGCTTTGTTTCGTGCTGCATTTGTTGTTCCACAGGGTAGGGTTCTTGGCCCACTGCTGCTTTGGCTTTGTGTCATCACATCAGTTAAAAACAGAAAAAACTCCAATCAACCTTTAAATAGCCTGTAGAACTTATTGATCTTGACCACCTCAAAGTTTAATTTTCATTATAAGACCCATCACTGACATTCTGCTGTGAGGGGGAGGGGTCACTTAGTCCAGTTTTCACATACAATCAGTGGTCTCATCCTTTCATTTGCAAGGCATTCTAACTCTCAACTCGACATATAGGGAAGTATGGTTCGGATCCTTCCACGTCCCTTTTTGACGTTTTAGATGTCTCCAAATTGTCGTTTTTTGCTTGCTGTTCCCATTAAATCAGGGGTCCGGTACCAGTCAGAGGGCCGCTTAGTACTGGGCCACAGACAGGGAAAAAATGCATATGCTTATCAGGGATCCCCAGCCCTGATACTGATCCAGTAATGGGACGTGGACCGGACTGGTACCCTAACCCGGGCTAGGGTTTGGGCTTGTTTTTAGAGCCTTGCATGGTCCAGTCCCAGATGTACATCTTCTGAGCATTCCAAAACCTTGCTTCAAAACTAGAGGAGATCTTTCATTTCAAGCTGTTGCTTCTTGTCTTTGGAACTCCCTCCCATATTCAGATTGACCCTGTTGAGTGTTTTAAATCCCAGGTCAGGACATTTTTATTCAGGAGAGCTTTTAGGTGATTTTAGTCCTTGCTTTATTATGTTTTAATGTATTATTATTATTGTATTTTATTCCCTTTGAGTTTTGATTTGACTTTATGCTCATTTCTTAAAGCACTTTGTGATTCTTTCTGAGAAAAGTGCCATGGAAATAAAGGTATTCTATTCTATTCTACCGCTTCCGCGTTCATTACCGCTTCTTAAGAGTTGGGGACCCCTCATCTGAGCCCTGGTGCCAAGCGGCCCTCGGACTGGTGCCGGTTCAAGGCCCAGAGATTTTGGACCCAGATTTAATGGGAACTGCCAAAACGTCAAAAACTGACAATACAAAACTTAAAAAAATGACGTGGAAGGAGCCCTAACCATATGTCCATATATGAAGAGCTGTGAGTGAGAATGTGTAGTCACTTGCGATACTTCCTACTGACAATGTGTTGATGTTTCCTCCTCAGAGAGCATGTTGAGGGTCTACTTGCTGGTCTCACCAAAGAAAAAGGGGACGCCGCCATCCCCTCCGCCTTCAGCGTCTATTCCGTTCACTGGGGTTCGTTTCCGCCTTCAGACGTGGTGAAGAAGACTGTGACGGATATTGAGACGGATTTCCTTTTCCTGGTCCCAACGCAGGAGGCCCTTCAGCTTCACGCAAACTACTCAAGGTCAGTTCTGACTGTTCCAACAATCCGGTGTGCATTTATTAAATCTTTATTGTTCCTTTTTAGTTTCATAAAGTTCAACCCACTGTTGTTTTTCTGCATTAAAATACTACAAATGGAACACTATTAAAACATTCTACCACTCTGCATGGTTATATGTCTTTGTAAAATTCAAAGTGTTTCCACACAGTAGACTCTAATGATGGTTGATCATTTTTTTACTGTTTTTTTTCTGTCATTGTAGATTACTTTTTTCTATATTTTGCTAAAATAAAATTAAATATAATTGTAAACTCACCAAAACTAGTCTGCCTGTATATTAACATTAAGTCATGAAAGTCTTATATTTGCAATACAAACACATACTGTAAAAGGTTGAATTTTGACTTGCTTTATTCAGCAGTGTAGTTTAGGATATTTAGTTCAAGCCCATCATCCTTTCAGTTTCCATGTTTTGGTTCTTGGAAGAAGCTCGACTGACGCTGCTGTTTGTCCATCAGCGGAGCTCGTACCTACTCGTACCTGTTCAACATGAAGACACGGATCCCCGGCTTCCCGCAGTGGGTGGAGGCCAATCACGCTGAGGACTTGCAGTACCTCTTTGGGAAGCCCTTCGCCACCCCGCTGGACTACGCCCCCCGTCACAGAGACCTCTCCCAGTACATGATTTCCTACTGGAGCAACTTCGCCAGGACGGGGTAAACTCCAGCCTCCACTGAGCGCTGAAAATGATCCTGTCAGTCAGTTCACAGACAAAAACATTAAAAGTTGCCCGATCAGACAGATTCCAGCCTGATGCAGATCAGTCTTCTGGTGTGAACGTCCACTCCTGATTTTCTCCAGGGATCCCAACAGTGGGGGCAACAGAGTCCCAGTTCCTTGGCCCACCTTCACCAGAAACCACAGACCTTACCTGGTCATCAACAACAGCATTTCTAAGTCCTCTGTCAGGTGCGACTCCTCCACACATGCACACACACGTGCACCCCCCCTCATGCACACACCCAAGATTACTCATACTCAATATTCAGTATGGTGTACTACACTGGTAATTTAGCTTTGTTTTGTAGGTTATTCTTTTTTCACCTTTTAAAGTCTAATTCAAGTTTATTTGTGAAATCTGTCACATCTTCAATACATTCATGCACATACATACAGAGAAATGAAACTGCATGTTTGTCTGGTCTCTGGTGCACAGGTAGAATAGTTCTGATGAGAGATTTCTACTGTTTAAAAATTGAGAATTTTTGAACATGTGGCCAAAAGATCAGACCCGATAAACCAAATTGTGAAAATGAAAAACAGTAAAACATGTTTCAAGATATTTAGCAAACTCTAACAAAAGTTCTTTGTCCAGTGAGAGTGAGAGGTCAGTAGTATTTCATAAAAGAAAATCTGCACTTCCTGACAAAAACATGGATGTTTGGCTGTTGACTGGTTGAATAATTATTTATTCATTGGTCTAAAACCAAGAGTAACCAGTTTTTCTTGATCTGTATATTAAAGTTATATAAGGTTATTAATGATTGCTTGAAAAAATAAATTAAAAAATGTCTGTTTTTTCTCCTCAGATACGACCTGAGATCATATTATGTCAACTACTGGACTCAGACCTACAGCAGCCTCTAGAAGAAGGCTGGGACAGAGTTCTGTCAGATCTGTTTGAAGCATCTGTTGGTTTTACAGCAATAATTGTAAACAGAAGAGTGAATGTACATCAAGTTCTTTTCTACGGGATAATTCTATTGACTTTATACTGTCAAGTCTTCAATAAATAATGATGAAATCTTCTCTTTTTTTTGTTTGTGTCTTTATTTCAGCTTCAGCTACCCCATGTCCTCGTTCCACCGCAGAGTTTGATTTAGGGGACAAAGACTCAGAGCTCAGACAGATAAAGCTGATATTACCCACAAGATAATTGTGGTAAACACAAGCAAGCATTTCACCACAGCTGGTTAGAAAAAAAGCAACTGGTTAATATATTCGGTCAACCAGAGTACAGCTTTCTGCTTCCCGTGTCCTATTTGGCAAAAACATCAAATAATAGTGATTGTAAGAATTGGAAGAAAATTTTAGTCATTTTTGGCAAACAGGAGATGACACAAACATATGAGGTGTTGTTGCATTGAAAAGCTACCAGGGAACTAGCAAATAGGGAAACGCTGCACAAACAACAGCAGCGTTTCCCTATTCGCTAGTTCCCTGGGGGGCTAAGCCCTCTCTTTCCTTTAAACCTGGTGACACCCCTGGTCATCTCACTGCTAAGCACAGACAATTGTTCATGAAGGACGCACCGCTTTAAACAAAGAAGAAATGTTTTTAATTTGCTTTAATTCCTTTTTCTGTTTTATGGTGACATGGTTGGATTCATTTGAGCTTGTGTACAACACTTTGGACTATGGATGGTGGTGGAGGGTGCTTCAGAAAATAATAAATAAAAAGAAAAGGAAATTAAAAAAAAGAAAAGTCTTAAATAATTGGATAGAAAACTTGCGTTCAGTCTTCAAAAGCAAGTAATGTATTATCTTACAGCAAATATATATATATATATATATATATATATATATATATATATAAAAGAGGATTTTGAGCCATTTTTGAGTTATCTGGTTCCAAAAAAATCTCCCACAAAAAAGTGCTTTTTTGAACATCGCATCACATGAGGGACTATGTGAACCTATCAGAAATTGTGTTTTCCACCTTAAACATGAAATCACCCAAATTATTTGAACCTGATTAGTTTTTTTTTTTTTTCCAATTCAACCAAGGGCAGTCGGAGTTCTATAGGAATATAATTCTGAAACTTATTGCAATTTTTTTTTCAATTTCCTTGGTATTCATCTGTGTGATACAACTGATCATAAGTTTGTTTTATGTTATTTTGTTATTTTGATTCCAATCTTCAGCCCTCTATCAATGAGTCAAGCCTTTAACAGTGATTTATTTTTATGTGGTTGAAGATTTTAGCAACATTTCTACATTAACAAGAAGATGGAGCATCATAGGGCGTAAAGAAGCAAGAAATGAACAATTGCTTATTTTCTCCAAAAAACAGAAAATATAATTTCTGCATGAAAGAGGGTTGAATGGCTGAATTTGACGGTGTCAATCTGAGATTAAAAAAACAAGGAAAAATAGGTAAGAAAATATCCAAACACAACTTGAGTGAGAACATATTTATTGAAGTCATTTCCTTGTTATTTTGTTTGACTAAACCATTCTTAATAAAAAGGGGAGGATGGAGAAGCTGTTGAACAAAACTGAGTGGCATGATAAAATAGAGCCATTTTAAAAACAGCTCCTGTGTTTTCCTCAAATTTAAGTTCTTTAGGTGAAAGTTGGGAGACAAATTATTACATTAGTAAAATAATAACCTCACAGTTACTGACTGTAATTATTTGTTTTATATTCAATGAAAAGGTGGCTTTAGTCAGTGGGGATATGCTGATTTGGCTGACCTGCACAACTCAGCAACCCATTTCTTGATAGAATTTTCAAAATATGTTTGTGTGTGATAATGCAAATATACATTTTTATTTTTCAATATCTAGATTATAGGAGCTTTCTGTAGTGTGGAGGTGTCAGTGCTTTTTGATTCTATCTCAATCACATCTGGTGACTTCCTGCTACAACTGGGTTTTATTTTGTATGGATTATAATTGCAGGAGAAACTCTGAGTTCACTCACTATTCCCTGGTTAGTGCACTAAATGGGGCTTTTGCCATCTTATCAGGGTGTCCTAATCTACAATACCAACATCCAGTGCCCTGGAAATTCCCCAGAAGTCTTTGCGAAAAACCAGTATACTACTATGGACTACAATCCATTGTGTTTGAACAATTTGTCATTAGAAAATTACAGAAACAAGGGAGATTATGTACATTTATTATTATTTTTTAATAAATCACTCAAGTTTTCATCATCAAAACACAGAGGATTCATAAATAGTTTTACTAAAATTGTCATAATTGTGACATCATACTTAACATTAAAATCCAACCCCAGTCAACTATTGATTTATTTTTAATTATTATTATGCTGTTTATGGTCAAAAACTATAAAACTTTGTCATTTTCTAGGACGTAGTTTCTCCAGAGCGGCAGGAGTTTTTTTTTTTTTTTTTTAATTTTCCCTTTGAGTTGTGGGTTGGCCCTATTTACTATAATCCATCTTTTAAGCTTACGTTTCTTTCCTTTATGAGAAAAATACTACAGGAACATGTTAAAAGCACAATGTTCATTAGAGTGGGTCTTTAAGATCCGGACGTGAAAAGGTTCTATGCCTAAAAAAAGACGATGACTAGGACTTGTGCTCTGTCATACTTTCACCACCAGGTGGCGCATTCAACTCAGGTTCACTACAAACTATTTCTTTCAAGTTGATCTTTCATGTTTTCTAATGAGCATCTGTTAAAAGATTCACAAAATACATATTTAAAACGAAAGATATAAAAAGAGTTTAAAAATACCAAAAAGAGGAAGAGGAAGGGAGGAGGAAGGAGGAGACTCTCACAGCCAGTTAGAGTTCTGCATTACAAATTGCAACAGAGGGTGAGGGCAGGAAACACTGATGTCAGTCAACGCCTCTGCAACACGCTAGCACCACAGAAGGAGGAGAGGTAAGAGGAGGTGAACCACAGCAGCAGTGGAGGAGCAGAGCTGGATCGAGAAGGTGAACTATCGCAGACAGAAGGAGGTGGATAAAGGAGAGGAGAAGCTTGACATAAATGTGAAGAGCAAAGGAGTACAAGAGCCAAAGTGGAGAGGGAGAGAAAAAGGAAGAGAGCTTTCTGAAAGAGGAGGAGAGGAGGAACTCGAGTGAGATATATAAACAACGGCTGGTGTGGTGAAAGGTGGAGCAGCAGGTCAAGGGGAGACAGGTGAAGTAAGGAGAGCAGGACCTGCGGTGGTGCCATCATGGAGGAGGACATCAGAAAGCAGGGGATGCTCTTCCTCCAGCAGCAGCGCTTTGGAAAGGTACAAAGGACAAAAAACTGGAACACAAAATTACATTTTTAATTAGTAAACTAAGCAAGAAAACTTAAGAAAAGTAGACTTAACAGTTTGCATAAATATTACTATGAAAATGAAGTTTAATGTGCAGAATATGTACTAATAGTGTGTTGCGGCACACGAGCAGAAAATTGAGAATGATTCCATAGCTGACAGACGTCCGAGCGGTTGTGGTACAGTCATCTTCAGATGTGACGGTTGCGGGTTTCGTTCTGGCCCCGCCTGCCAGCCCTGCAGTGTATGCCATCATCAGTGAAATGTGTGAATGTAGAGCGCCGTGGGGCTTAATGAAGAAAGAAAAGTGCGATTAAGTAAATGCAACATGTGGAGTAGAACTGTTTCATGCTGAAAAAAGGCCATAATTGATTGTTCTAAGTAAGAAGGCGATTAGCTAAAACAGAAGAAACTAGCTTACTGATGCTAGAATCCTTTGGTTGTTAGATGACCTGGAAAAAGACAGTTTATGACGATTTGGAAAAACTATCCACCTTCAAAACTCACTGAATCCCTCGTGGGTTGCTGGAGCCTATCCCCACTACTGTTGGGTGAAGATAGATTACGTCCTGAACAAGTCGCCAGTCCGTCACAGGGTCACATGATCACATTCACACCTAGTGACACTTTAGATCAGGGGTGTCAAACTCATTTGCACATGGGGCCAAAATCCAAAACACACTTTAGGTCGCAGGTCGAACATGATAAACATTTATTGAACACACTAAAACAAAATTTTTAAAACTTTAAAACCGTACCTTTTTACAATATTTTTTAACTAGATATATAGCATTACCTGTGATAATGCTAGTGTGAATGCTGTAAATTGAATGTGGCCGCTGAAGATGCTAGTGCTGATAGTTAAAAACGCCGAAGCTAATAGCTGAAAACGCTGAGCTGATAGCCAGCTAAAATGTTAGCTAAATGTCAAATTAGCCTAAAAAAAAACTTAGGTTAGCCAAAAAAGCTAGCATGTAGCTGAAAACTACTACTACTGTAGCTAAATGCCAAAATAGTCTAAAAAGCTAGAAATGCCAATTTTTAAAACTTGAAATCACATCTTTTTAACAAAAAGATGAATAAAACAGACAGGGATATTATTCCAGAGTGCTGGAGTGCCCACAGAGAAAATCAGCTGGGATCTGAAACAGAACCTTCTCACAGTGAGGTGACTACACCACCGTGCAGCCCATGAGGACAAACTGGAGCAAGAAATACTAACTTATAAGCACATATGTGGAAAATGAGCTTAAAAAGTATATTACAGATAAAAATATAATCTGATGCTATAAGATTAAATTGTGCTATAAGGATATATGGTGTGTCGTTAATAGCTTTCCACCTTCTTAAAAGGACCAAAATGCTTAAAAAAAAAGAAAAAAACACACTTATATATATATTATTTGCCAACAACATTTGTGCACTGATGGTGGCAGAGGGAGCTGTGTGAGGTGCTAACTAGGCTAATAGTAGCATTTTGGTGTTTAGTGTTTTGCTCAAGGAGCCAAACCTGCAGAAATAATTTGTTTTGCCTCTGATAAATACTGA
>NC_050520.1:33655103-33657083 GCF_002922805.2 Oryzias melastigma | reverse complement strand
CATTTCAACAATGCAGAACAATGCTATAAAAAAGCCAGACAACATTAAAATATTACCAAAAAAAAGGATTAATAAAGAGTCCCACTCCTGACACTGTACCCAGAATGTAAAGGACAGATAAAAGGAGATAGAAAATTTGTAAATGCAAAATCAGCTAAAACAAATTGCTAAGACCAAGGGAAAAAACATTGAGACACTAATTTATACCCTAAAAGAAAAAAAAACTACGTAGAAGGTGTACTAAAAGTGTATGGGAGCTGAAAGCAAAGTTGTTAGCAAAAAGGTGAGTAGATGCTATGCTAACAGAGCTAATACGATGCTAAGCAACTTTTAAATGCAGAAGATGTAAAAATGTTTCACAGCTGGATGAATAATACTAAATATCATTGGGTAACACAGAAAATATGGCAGAATACAATACAATTGTTAAAATCTACTATTAATTAATATGGCTTAACAATTCTAAATAAGATAAGATAAGATACTCCTTTATTTGTCCCACGGTGGGGAAATTTCAGGGTTAGGGCAGCGTTACAGATAGAAAATTAGAAAATTTGACAATCTACATATTTACAAAGAACACCAAGTCATACTGCAGAGATAAAAATACAAAAAAGAAAAATAAAGAGGAAGAAATTGCACCGTGTTATCTAGCATTCTACATAGAATGCTAACTACTTAAAAAAAGTGTGATATCTAAAGTAAGCTAAATAATAGGTTAATATTTTGTCAAAAATTTGAATTTGTGTCCACTGGTTGGTCTTGAGCTGCGTGTTTGCGTTTTTTTGTGTAGAAGTGGAGGAAGGTGTGGTGCGTCCTCTACAGAGAAAGCTCCTGCTCCATCTCCAGACTGGAGTTCTTTGAGTGCAAAGATGGAAACCTGGAAAAGAACGACAAAAATCTGCGCAAACAGCAGGACCACAAGAAGGTAAAACAGTCTTCCCTCTGTAACAACCAAGAGTTTGGAGCTTCCACAAAAGCTTCTTCATGGTTTCACAGGTGATCCGTCTGGCGGACTGCATACGGGTCACCGAGGTGGAGATGGAGGGGTGTCCCAAAGACACCAGGTCCTTCCTGATTGAAACCACAGAAAAGATGTTTGTGTTTGCTGCTGACAGAAACCAGCTGGATGACTGGACGCACAAACTGTGCGAGATTGCCTTTCCTGTAGGTACACACACACAAACACACACGTATTTCATCAGAAAAAAGCCAAACATAAATCCATTCATCCTCTGTAACCATGTTACTGACCGGGTCAGAGGACTGGTTAAAACGATCAAGTCTTTGTGGGTGTGTGGCAGTGTTGTCTGAGATGTTGAGAGTTGTTGTAGCTTCTCAGGATCTCCATAGTTGCATCAAGCTTGCAACATCAGCATAAGTGTCACAAGAAGATGAAAAGAGACTTAAAATTCCTCAGGCAGCAACGGACTGTGACGACGAGAGGCTTGGTGCAGAGATGAAGTGTTTAGAGTTTACTTTAAGAGCTGAAGAGCTACGTTCAGAATGTATGCTGCATTCTAGAACGCATTGAACACAGTTTTTTAACGTGCTTTTAGCATATGGTCACACCTGACTGTCGCCACCTGATAC
Source organism: Oryzias melastigma (assembly GCF_002922805.2). Lineage (NCBI taxonomy): Eukaryota > Metazoa > Chordata > Actinopteri > Beloniformes > Adrianichthyidae > Oryzias > Oryzias melastigma. Next base: position 33,655,490 of record NC_050520.1, on the reverse strand, counting down.
CAACCCATGTACTGACATATGGAACTGACATTTGGAGCAAAATGTCAAAGTGGTGCATTTTTTTTTCTGGGCTTTTCCTTTCACAGCTCTAATCCTAAATATGAAAGACTTGGTGTCCATATTTTGAAAAGAACGCTAATCATACATCACTCCCTGAGTCCTTGCTTGGCCAAAGTTGAACCGGTTTTACCTCAATGGTTGCACGTCTTGAATGTAGGACCTACAAACAGACTTGCATAGAGTTGCATGATCGGGAGAGTTTTGAGTGTAGAAGCCCAATCATGCAAGTTTACATAGACCTGTCATTGAAAGTGGTTGCTCAAACTCATGAAAACCTGTTGAAGCAATGCAGAAGTTACAAACTGCTATGCAGAAATGGTTTATGAT
>NC_050520.1:33628214-33655096 GCF_002922805.2 Oryzias melastigma | reverse complement strand
TTTTTTTTTTTTTTTTTTTTTTTGCTCTGCATGTTTTCAGTTGTGGATGCAAACAATTGAGTTCAGCAGCACCAGGACTTCTCAGGAACTGCTTGATTTCTTCTTCCTAGTACACAGAGATGGTTCCTCTCCTCTTTTAGGACAGAGTTTGTGGTTTTTAAGGAGAATGTTTGATTTGCGCCGGTCTGACTTTGGAGTTTTTTATTTGTTGTTTCGAAGTCTGGGTCGTCTCTTTCTTGAGGAACAGTTGAATGATCCATGCTCTTTAACCCTAATCTTGTTTTGAACAAAAGCCAAAAAGCTTTATGCAATTGTCCAAACTCATCTCTTTAATGCACAGGCCGTTCTAAGCTAACTCATCTTTGTGCAAGTCCTTTAGCAGACAGGGAATTTTTCACAAAAGGGAAGTTTTAGGACTTTAATGCAAAAATAGAGGCAAAAAACTTGAATACGTCTGGTTTCATCACCTTAGATAATTTCCAAATTCTGGATAGAAAAGTAGAGACTCCCACTCATGTAGTTCTATGAAGCTTTCAGGAGGAACATTGTTGTTTAAAGTTAAGGCTTTTTGTTCTAAATGCAGTAAAAGAAGTTTGGCTGACAGTTGCATCACTGTTTGACATAAAGAGGTTCTCCAGATGATCGTCAGTATGATGCAAAGACAGTGGACATCATTCAGAGAGCGCAGTTGTGTCTCTCAGTTCCCTTAAAGCTGGTGCGTAAAATTGGAACATACCATTGTTGTGCGTGTGGTAAGTGTATTGTAAAGTATTTGTGAGGATCATGAAAGTTAAATGCACTGATGACATACAGCTGATGTTGTCGTGCGGTGCCCTTACACCAACTCTAGAACACTTGTACACATGAACAACTCTAACTGAAAATAGTCTTTTGGTCAGTGCACACATTTTGAGGGGGTTAAGAAAATGAAAAATCTATACAACATTCCTGCATCTTTCACCCTTACTTAACCTTACGTGTTGAATAAATGTTCCCCCGCAGCATGCCCATAGATAAAAATATGCACAAACATTTTCACCTTACCGGCTCACCGGGCAATCTTAAATTTAGTGCGACCACCCAAGTGCACTATTTAGGTAGGCCCCTTTTTCAGCACATATTCTCCTGTAAGGGCTGGTGTGAATAAGGCATAAAGTAATGTTGATAAAACTGCATTAAAAATAATAATAAAAGAGTAAAATAGTGAACTTTTAACCAGATTTTGTAAAAAAAAAAAAATAACCGGACTAAGAATTAAGAAGTAAGAGTAAGCTGATATAAGGATTTTGTCTAAAAGTGAGACATGGGCGTCATGTATGTTTACCATGTATATAAGGTCTTGTTGAAAACAGATTTACAAAAAGATTGGAATGATGGTGAGAATTATGTCTGAGGTTGTTACTTTACCATGTATTCATTCTGAATATTTTCCAGTAAAATGTTGACATATTTGAAGTGAACTTGATATATACACAGAATGAGTTGAATATGTCTGAACAAATTCATTGACTTTAGAATTCATTTTCCCCTGGCTAAGGTTGGTTTTATGTGATCCTGACATTCCTGCTCCCACACATGCTTGCAAGGTGTGGAATGGTTTACTGGTGGATTGATGTTTAGGTTCACTCACAAGCTCTGGATTTAAAAAAAAGCAAACGATAGGAACAGACTTTGGACTTCTTCTGCCGGTTGACTGGAGAAGGTGGTTATATGAAAGAGGCTTTGGTAGAAATGTTCATGATTCAATTCGGACATCTTTCTGCAGGCCAGTCCAACTAAAGGAAATTCTGGAGAAATTCCTAAATAGAGTAAAAACGGAAAGAGGTTCAATAATAAAATGATGAATGTTGTAAAGATGGACCAGTGAGGAGGTGTAGATGCATTTCCCATCAGCGGTCACCACAATGATCATTGACGCTGACCCCTCCTGTTAGGCAGTGGCTTGAAGAGCTCACGGGATTCAAACTGATTCCCTATGTGCCAGTTCTGCTCTCATCCAAGGTGGAGGCGCTGAATCACAAGTATTAATGAGACAAGTGGTAGAATTAGTTTTTTTATTTCTGTGATTTTATTTTCCATTGTGGTCAGATGTGGATTCAGAAAATGAGCAGCAAATTCTGCAAGATTTTTCTATCAGTATCAAACTCTGCTGTTTTTTAATAAACCCTTCTCTATTTAAATAATAAAATACATTTCCTTTAGATTTTTTTTCTTTCCATTTTTTAAGACCATTAATGAAGAGATTAAAATGAGATCAGTTTGATCTTTTAACACTTATGGCGATGCCTTTAAATGAGTCTGTTTTAGCAGATTTCAGCTTCACAAAAACTTTTATTTTGACATTCTTTCTTGAAAGTGTTGAAATAAATGCTGAAAAACAGAACAGGGGAAAAATGTCGGAGGAACATGGGTTGACAACTCTTAAGCAAAGTTCAGTTTACTCCACCTGACGTTTAAAAAAAAAACTCTTAACTCTTTACTTTGTATTCTCTGACTTTTGCCAACAAGACTAAAAGTTGGGTTTTTGGTCTTTGTGCAGATGCTCAATGAGCTTTTACGGTTCAACCCACAGAAACATTAATAAAAGACAAAAATGACTCTCCCCCCTGTACAGTCCACAATGCAGAACTGCCCTAAAAGCAGATGTGACATTCAAAAATGCTGAAGCGGACTTGCAGCTTCACTGAGAAGGTGTGGACATCTGCGGCTTCTTGTTTAACCGTCACTTTGTGTTCCTCTTTGGGAGGGTCAGAGGCTCTTCAAGGATCTGGTCACAAACGAAAAGCAGCAGAAGACACAGAGCAGCAGAAGACCTCTTTCTCACGCAAACGGCTGGAATGCGGCTCCATCCAGTTTTGGGGGGGGAGGCTTGCTGTTATAAATAGCAGGATGCTGACAGACAGCTGACAGTCCTGAGTCACAACTCCACTTCCTTCTGCAGTGCATGTGTGTGTGACAGGAAACCCACAGCAGCTAATCATGCTGCAACTTCCACAAAAGACAAACATGCAAATGCTCCTCAGTCACTGCGTCTTTAAAACGTGGACAAACGTCGACAGACGTTAGAATCACTCTCCAGCCCTCAGATTTTCTTTTATTTAAAAAAAATGATTGTGAAGTTTTTAACCAAAATCCAAACAACTTAAATCTCTTTAAGACATTTTTCATGTCGATCTGAAGCCTCTGTTTCCAAAATCTTCTCTGAGGGGGCGTGGCTTTTGGATCTGAGCCGAGGAGCCCCGCCCCCGTTCCCCCTGTCTGATTACTCAAGTTCTGTGTATTGCTAGCGTGAATCTTCACCTCTGCTACATAAAAATGTCAATTAACTTTGCTAATGTCCAGCTGTAATGTTTTGAGGAAGTGAAGAACTTTGTGGACCGAACTTTCATTGATTTACAATCCTTTACAGCTGCAGTCAAATGAGCCACTGTTCGCATTTCCGTAGTCACATCAAGAAGATCCCTGGAGTCTCGCAGAGATTTTCCAGCGTTCTCAGTCCTGCTACCATAAATATTGTATCAAACTCACACCAAAAATCCAGTGATGCTGATTTGACCACAGAAATGTGAACGGCGGCTCATTTGAAGTCAATGTGAAGATACCATCTTCTCTTCTCCAGAACCTGAACTAGACACTAGGAACAGATGAGGGTTTAGTGCATGTGCAGCAGAGCTGTTGATGGAAAGAAGATCATTCATTCAAACAGAGTCTGTCCAAGACAGTTTGATTGACAGAGATTTAAAAAGAGAAATACTCGGAAATACAAAAACGAAATGATTTTTGTACAATTTTTATTACATCTTGTTACTATTTTGTCTAAAGTCCCACTCCGATCATCTATTGGTCTTTTTTCAAAATGTAGTGGCAGTAGTTTGGTAGAAATTCTCTTTCAACTTGCGAGCGGGACTGCTAGTAGAGTAAGCCCAGCCCCACTTCCCATTATCCATCTGTCCATCTCTTTCATTAGCTTACAGCCCTCACACCCGTTAAGCTAACATAAGCGGTGCAACAAAATGGTAAAAAATATGAGAGCTATTCAAGGTCAGACGAGGAAAACAAAGAGGCAGCTGATTTCTGACTGGAAGGTCGTAGGTTTGGTTCCCACCTTATTTTCTTATGTGTTAGAGTGTCCTCGAGCAAGACACTCAACCCAACATTCCTCCTGCTGATCTGGCTGTGTGACTGACTATGGACCTCTTTGGGACGTCGAGTCAGACAGGAGATATATGAGATATAGAAATTACTCAGAAGAAGAACTGTTTTACTTCAATTCAGGACAAAAAACAACAAAAAAGGGCTGGACTGAATGTGCAGAAGCTTACAGCTGACTGGAGCAACTCACCTCTTTTAGGAAGAGACAGCAGAGTGTCATGTCATGATGGAGACAGAAACACGACAAATACTAGAAGTGATATTGACACATTTAGTCCAGAGGAAATGGATCTTTTTTTATTATTATTATCATATAAAAACTGAATAGGATCAAATCGTCTTTGCAAGCAGCAAAACTGCAGAAAGACAAACCTTTATCCTAAACTCAAACAGAACAGGAAATAAGCGAGTAAATGAAACGTATGCAGAAATAAACGATGAGGAAGAACAGAAAATAATGATAGGAAACCAGTGATAGAGAAGTAGGGTGATGAGGTTTGATGAGGATCTGTCAAAGGCCAACCGACAGTGTGGATTTTGACTAAGGCCAGGGTACTGACGGTCCAGATGGACCAACAACACACACAATTTAGGGGTAAAGCAAATAAGTTAAGGGGCTTAAGATTTCATAAATTTGATTTTGGAATTCTTAAACGACCCAGCCACTACGGCCAAGTGGGCCCCATATGGTTTAAAAGTGGGCAGAAAATGTGTGCCGCGAATGAATCTGTCCACACCTGTGTTTGCCCACATTGGCTTAAGTGGGCACTCACTATGCTAGCCAGGCGCCCGGTGGACAGAGGAGACAGAGGAAAAGAGGAAAAATCCAATTGGGGCCACATTTTCTGCCACTTTTAAATCATATGGCCTTACTGGCTGGGAAGCTTCTATTAGATATTTCCTAATCTTTGTCAAGAATGAGACTATAATTGACTCAAATATTTGTTGAAAGTGTAAACAGAGAGCTCTCAGCTACGACTGTGGGAAGTGGGGGTGGGGTTGCTCCTCACCAACAGTCCTGGCCAACACTCAGAGGTGAGTTTCTGGTGAAATATCTAACGACACAACATTTAAAAAAAAAAAATTGTCTAAAAACAGCATAATCATAGTTAAGAGACCACTGGGAACGATTTTACAATAGATCAAAAAGTGATGGGATTGGGACTCTTATCTCCAGTCTCTGAGGTTTGAACTCTCACACCTTCTGTCGGTTCCTGAACGCCCCTCATGGACTTGTTGCTGTCAACACGGCGTCAACGCTTCTATGAGTTTTTTCTGTTCATAATTATACAGAATTCACATTCGAATCCATTCAATTATAAAGCAGTGGCATCACACTACCACCGCCATGTCTGACTGCTCTTCAGATGCAAATTCCCTGAATCGCTGTTTGTTTGACTATAGATGTAAAAGGAAGTTCAGAAAGTTCCTGTTTTGTCTCAGTCCGCAGAATATTTTCTCTAACATTCGGGGGAGTTTGTGTCAAATGTAGAACCACGTGTGATGTTTTGTTTTTTGGGTTTTTTTTTTTTGCTTAGTAGTGTCTTTTTCCTTGATTTCTTCATAGATCCATTTTTGTTCAGTCCATCTCTGACTGTTGAATCATGACCTCTGACCTCAGCTCAGTCAAGTGAGGCCTTCAGTTCCTCTTTTTTTTCTTCTTCTTTTTTTCTCAACCTCTTGGTCAAGTCCTTATATTCATTGACTCACTCTGGTCACTCCTGGGATGGTTCATCAGTCCTCCATGTTTTCTTTACGTATCTAAATGATTTCACAGATTTTTTTTTTGAGACATCAGGACAGGAGATCGGGTGGCATCTTTAACAGCCAGAGTTTCATAACATCAAATATCTGCATATCTCTATTTATATTCTTCCCAAACTTGCTACCTTTTAAATATCTTTGTGGGAACAGTTTTATCATCAACAAGATGTCAGTCTCCTGAACCTCTGACTCTGTCTGTCCACGTGCCCTTGAGCTAGACACTGATCCCTGCATTGGCTGGTATGGCAGCTCTGAAACCATCGGTCTGTGAACATGTGTGAATGTGAGAGTGGGACTGGTGATGCCAGGTCACGCAGTCTTTGATTTGATGAGGTAAATCCAAAATACATATAATTCTATTGATGTAATGATAAATAATTAGATGTTTGATGAGTTTGTTATCTATAAGAGAACTGGACTGAATGACTCCCCCTCCTTGGTGTTCCAAACAGGAAGTATCTGTTCAATCCAAGAAGCCAAAATTCCATATACTTCTATAGAAAAACAAACAGTTATTACTCTGTCATTTTATTTGTCAGAATTGCTCTAATACACATTCAAATAATCCTTATTTTTGTCATAATATTATTACTTTGTTGCAAGTTGCTCAAATTATTAACTGACCAATCATTGGTTTCGATAAAAGTAGGCGGTGTTTATTGATCCACACGTCCAATGTTCAAAATGTTTGATAGAGAGACTTTGGAACAAAAGCCGCCTGAATTGACTTCACTTGGTTGGAGCCTGAAGAAAGTCATTTTCTATGGGTTGGAGGTCTGCAACCTGAGGCTCTGGAGCCACACATGGCTCTTTTGATCCTCCATAGTGGCTTTCTGGTTGAAGAAAAATAAAATAATAGCAATTTTTAAAAGTAAGGGTTGCTAAATTAGTATTGATTTCATTTATTTTAGTTAAGTTTATCACTGAGGTGAACATAGTAGATCAACTGTAATAGTTTTTGTATCCCTGCTGACATCATTAGGCCTTGTTTGCTCTACATTTCCTCCAGAATGCACAGATAACACATACTAAGCAGGAATTTGGTAAGAAGTCGGATCTTTTCTGAATGCTGAGTTTACGTTATGACTTTAAAGTCAATTTTATCTTAGACTGTATAACAATAGTTAGTAGCTATTCAGACCTAAGGCATAACAAGAAAAAAAAAAGATTTTATGTCTTGCGTTGTTTAAAACCTTTAAAACAATGGCTTCACTGGCATTTTCCTGTTTGGGACAGGAAGTCTTTTATTTTGAAAGAAAGCTTCTGTCAAAATTAAAAAGATATGCCAGTTTCTTATGGAGCTAAACTGGGGCCAATATTAAATGAAGCCCAAATAAAACAAGTTGAAAAAATATTGGTGTTTGGCCCAAAAAATTGTTTTATACGTCCGAAACTTTTTGCTAAAGTAAAATTGACTTAATTATTTTCAGCTTCAAATGGTCTTTTTTTAGGTTTCAAAGCTCAAAATTTCAATTTCAAAACTTTAAGTTTCAAAAATTTTTGTGTGTGTTTTTGAATCTGAAATTTTCAAGATTGAAAATGACAAAAAGAGTTGAAAGTAAAAAAAGGATTTGAAACTGAAAAAAAGAGCTTTGAGTTGGACATTTTGAGTTTTTAAAGAAAAAACTGAAATTTTGAAGCTAGAAATAAAGTTTTTATTAGAATAGAAAAAGTTTTTTTTTTTTTTGGCCAAACAACAACAATTTTTTTAATCATTTTTATTTGAGTTTCAAATAATATTGGGCTCTATTTGGCTTAATAGTTTCTCTTAATATTTATGTTTTTATTCACGCCAAAAAAATAAAATAAAATTCATATTAATAAAAAAAAACAACAACAATGTAATGTTACAAAGTGGAGTCAAATTTTCCTAAAAGGATGAAAAAAAAAAGGTTTCACAGCTCTTATTAGGTTTTGATCAGTACCAAACAGGCCGGAATGGCTCTTTTTCTGGCAAAGGTTACTGACCTCTGCTATGAAGTGACACTCACTCGGTCCAGTTCTCTTATACAGTCAATGGGAGGAAGGGATATTTGCCTTTGTTTCCGATGTCTCGGTTCAGTTCAGGTTTCAGTTCTGTCTACATATCATGTTCATGATGTTGATATGTCAACATAAATTCATTCTGAACCATCGCTGATGTTCTAAGTGTTGCAGGCACCTGCTGGATTGTGAAGAATGGCCTTAATGAGTCAGAGTTGATGCAAAACCTGAGGTCACATTTTGTTAAATATTTGAAAACAAATAGAAACATGTTTGTTTGTTTGTTTGTTTGCAGATGAACTGGTTGGACCAAGGATCAAAGTCCAGCAACCTCCAGAGAGGAAACCAGCTGGAGAGGAGCCAAGGGATGGAGGACAACTCCCTGTACAGCGGCAGAGAGACAGGTACTCCTGTTCTTGACGTGCTCTATCCTGTGAACATTTGTGACCTCAGCTGAGGATCTGTCCACGCTGAGCTGCTTCAGAAAGAGACTCACAGGACTGATTTATCTGATGACATCTGAGCTAAAAAGGATCTTGGGGTTTCTTCTTTTTGCTGCCTTGTTAACTTCTTGATCAGCGCTCAGTTCATGTCAGTCATGACTTCCTCTGTCGCACCTTCAACCAAACCTCACTTCCTTTTCAAGTCCTTCCCATCACAGCTAAATTTAGTAACTTAAGGTTTCAACAGCTCAGCGGATGCACACAAACAAGAGCAACTTATTTAGCCTGAAAGGAACTCGGGAGCTGGTCAAATCAATGCATCGCTGTGCATGTGAGCAAGTGTGCAACAACCTTAACCACCTGAGCTAAAAGTAGACACAGGGCATTTTAAAACCAGCCTGTAGAAGAACCAAAAGAAACATCTTCTTATGTCACCTGTCTTCAGGTGAGTTTAGAGAAAGAAGAAGAAAATTCAGATGATAAAGATGAACCCAAGCACAAACTTACCTGTCAGTGCAAAGCAATAACATTCTTACATTTTCATAAACATTTCATTTTAGCACATTTTATTTTTTGTTTCAGTTTTTCCACCCAGAAATATTTGCAATATCTGCAAAAAAGTACATTCAGGTATCAACTTTATTTTTTATTTTTGCTTCTAAATTCAAAAAAATTCCACCTATCTTAAGAACCCACTCAATCCCTTTTAGGATCACGGGGTTGCTGGAGCCTATCCCAGCTACTGTTGGATGGGTAAACTCTGAACCGCAGCAGGTCACATTCATACCTAGGGGTAATTAGAGTAACTAATTAACAAATAAAGCATGTTTTTAGGCTGTGGGAGGAGCTGGAGAACACGAACGAGGAGAACTCCACACAGAAAGAACCCAGCTGGGATTTGAACTCCTGTGAGGCGAAAGCACCGACCACTACACCACTGTCCGGCCCTAATACAGAATATTGAATAGAAATGTCAAGGAATTTAGCTATAAAAATAAGCCTTGGAGCTACTGTTTTTCATGACAGCAGATCAAGTTTTTCTCAGCAAAACTTGAGCTTTTCACTCTTTAATTGAGGAGCATAAAGAAGAAACTTCACAAACATGTTCACATCTGAGGCTCATGAACATCTGCAGATACTTGTGTTTTTGTGTTATAATCAATCACGCTAACTTTCCTAACAACCAGTCTCTACTGGCTTGCCACACCCACACTGTTGCCATGGTAGCAGTACATGAAATATAAAAGTTCAGCTCCATGCACCTTCAAGGGCCGTTCGTTTTATACGCAGAGCCAAAAGCAAGTTGACAGACTTTTCATTGGAAATGGTCCCCTGAAATCGGGTTGCAGAGAGCGGCATACAAGTGGCGTTCAAGAAATGCATGCATCATCTTTCACCTTTAGGTTTTGGGCAGACCAGATGGCACGGGACAACCCTACCCCCCTTCCCGTCGCGGATAATTGGGAGTTCTCTGTTTCTCCCGCTAGCTTAGAGCCCCTTAACCCCCAACCTCACATTAGCAGTTAAACAAAAATGGCGAGCAATGTTGGAGCTATGCAGCTGCACAGTTTATAGACAGCTCAGACGAAGAAAACAAGGACGTTCATGGATCTATGTGTCTGCAAGTGAATGCATCAGCGTGGAGTGGAGAAGGGAGAATGTGGTCCACCCAGCATATTTTCGATGTCACAAATAGGAATTTTTCTAACTGCATTTTTTTTCCGTCTGGTTTTGATTCCTGAAACCAAAGATTTGGATCTTCTTCTGATATGAGAGTTGAATTCTGCTGGAAGATCAGCAACAATTTGTATCAAGTCCTTCGGTTTCTCAAGATTTTAGAGTTTTCTCTGCGTTGAAGTGCTGCATTTTCATTACTGTGGCGTCTTATGCAATAAGCTCCCCCTAAGAAAGTTTCCACTGTGGTTCCTCAGCAAGCCCTGTGTTTGAAGTCACACTCTGCGTAGTGGAAACTTCATGCTGGGTACTTCTGTCGATCACAGGTCACCGCAGGGTGTTGCAGTTGTGCAGTGTCCAACCAAAGCAGTGAGTCTTCAGCTTTTATCTTGATGGGACAAACTTCCTGTTTCTTAACAGGAAGTGCCGTGCTGAGCACATTTTAGACACAAAGATCTGCATGTGAGTTCACTTCCTCTGAGTTTGTCCTGCAGTTGAGTATAATAATTCTCAGGTTTAGATTTTTGAGATGGATGGGGTCTGAACATTTCATCAAGAAGTGTTAGAAATGCGTTTAAGTGTGGTTGAAGTTTGACCTCAGGGGGAGTGAAAGCTGTTGAGGTCAGAACTTTCTGTTAAAGGACAGAGGACTGCTATGTCACCTATTTATATTCTTGTGTAAAATTAAACCTTTTAGAAAATGCATTCTGATTTCTACCTTGTCATACTGCATGTGAAAAAAATACATTTACAACAAATAATGTACTCTTATTCTAAAACAGATTCTGATTTATGGCAAGCGGAAAAGTCCAAATATATCCATGTCAGCACAAACTAATCAGAGTCGAAGAAGAAGATAATCTGTCATTTATACATTAGCAAAGGTGTGTCTGAGAGAGCTCAAGTCACAGGAGCTGTGTGATGGTGTTCGGGTCTCCAATCACCGGCCGCTCCTTGGTAATGAGTCAGACTAAGAACACTTCATGGCCTCCTTATGAGTCAAATACAGCAAGATTTGATTTTTTTCTCCCATTGGTGTGACTGGGGTCCCACTCTGGAGCCAGACAAACGTCATCATTCAGACAGTTATGTTCCATAGTTCCTAACTTTTTTAACATTTCATTTTGATTTCTGAAAATTACTTTGGTTTCTCAAAAGTTTTCATCTTTATTTTGTTTCATTTCCTTTCTTTTTTAGTTTCGGTTTCAAGAATTTTGTTTTGATCTGTAAAATATAAGATTTTTTGATATTGCTTTTTTGACTGTTATTGTGATCTCTAATATGTTTATTGATGTGATTTACACCTCAGGGCCACCATACTGTCTATAAAAGCACACAGGTGTCAGTTTACTGGTGGTTTTCGGCTGATGGAAAGTCACATGTATTTACCACTTCTTTTGGTTTCACTAACTTTAATATTCTCATGAAAAAACCACCACCCAGGATTACGTACTTAATTCTCTTTTGATTGAGGTCAAAGGGTAATAGGGTTAGTCTAACAGCTGAATGCTTTTTAGAGAACTAGATCACAAGTGGTTGGAAGGTTTGGGGACCTCTATCCAAAATTCAGATCTGTGACAACTACATTTAAAAAAAATTGCGTTTTTTTTTTTTTAATCTTTTGATAAAATACTCAAAAATATTTCTAAAACATTATTTTTGTAGAGATATATTTCGTATCAATTATGATACGCTAGGTGATTTGCTGAGTTTTAAAATGTTATTTTAAGATGGAGAAGTATTGACATGAGTGTGCAGGAAAAAACACCTTATTTGCCCACTGTCTCAAATTTGATCCTCACATTTTAACATGATGTAACCGTATCATAAAGAATTAATTGTCAAATTTTGCATTTTTTTTTCAATATACCAAGTGGTCATTCAAGAATAACAATTGATGAGTTATTCTCACCATAAAGATTTTAAAATTGGCTAAACTTTTGCCGCCAAAAGTCTCATGGAAGCAGCCATTTTGAAATGAGCAGGAAAAGCCCTTCTGATGCCCCTAGTGGAATGATGATGACCTACAGGACAGAAAACATGATCCAAGTTCTATCAATTGGATCTTAAGTAAAGTTTGGATCATACTAATGAGATGGGGGTCTCAGAAATGCCAGTATCTCATATAATTTAAATTCTTATATTGGGTTAAAGGACATTCTCACAAGCACATTTATATATTATTTCAAAAAATCAAGCATTTTTCAAATAATTTAATTTTACAAAACAAAAGATGCTCCTTTTTTAGCATAGCACAGGATTTACCAGGATTTTGATCACATTTTTATATCCCATTTTCAAACATTTTTGATAACCTTGAGTTGGCAGTTTTTCAGAACATTTTTCTGTTCTTTTTTTTCCATTTGAACACACAGAACAGTTTTTAGTTATTCTGGAACTAAACGATCCAAGACCACAGTCAGACTCACAGTAGCTAGAAGTAAAAGCTGAGATGAAGAAGAAAGACTCACTAGATCAGATCTGGATTTTGAACAGAAAACTCACAGGTGTTCACGTCAGCTCTGTGTCAACAGAAGAGATGATCTACTGATCTTCAGATCAAAGAAGCCAAATCAGCTGTTGTAAACGGAGTCAGACAACAGGAAGTACCTGTTTGGTCGATGTTGTAGCGATAGTTTTGTAAAGAACTTAATTGCTGCAGAAGTTTCACCACAAAAGTGACATCTTTGAACATGTGAGGTCATGATAAGCGGCTCCTGAATGTGCTACTGTTGTTCCACATCCTGAAGCATCGCACAGGTGTGTGGTTTACTCTGTGGATCAGCTGCAGTTCCACCACCCAAAGTTCGGCAGTGGAAGGCGTCAGAAACGTTTTCTTCTTTTTTTAACCTCTTTTCTAATCAAAATAACTTGTTCAACACCAAAGCTTAATTTTTTTAAAGATGTATTTGTGTAGACGCAATGATGAAGGACTCAGACTGAAGATAATGGGATTAGGGATACTTAACAATACATTTACCACACACACAACAATGGTACGCTCCATTTTCATGATGTCCATTAAGGTAAATATGTTTTCTAAGAAGACCCCAAGCATTTTGCAGTCACACTCATTCACACACTGGTTGAAGCTCTGCTGCCAAACACTGGTACCAACATACAAACATCAGGAGTAATGTGGCCACATCGGCCTCAAGAGAAGTGCAAGACACACCTGTGCTCCCTAAGATCCTCCACATGGATACCCCAAAAACCCACAAGACCTGTACGGGTCAAGCCCACGTACGAGTGCATGTGATGGAGGCACTAGTCAGTTTATGCAGAAAATACTTATAACTTCTCCTCAGGGCTTGTTTGCAAGTCTATAAAAATTAATTAATTGGGACTAACAGCTGTTTTGTGTAGAGGACAAGTCAATTCTCAAGCCTCCTGGTTAAACTAAGTCTCATAATTTAGGAAACTTTATTAATAACAATAATGGATTATATTAATCTGCACTTTTCCAGATGTTGAAAGATCTTACAATGAGTTTCCATTATTCAATCCCTCCTCATTCATACTTGGTGATGGTAAGCTACTGATGTAGCCACAACTGCCTTGGGGCAGTCTGACAGAGGTGTGGCTGCCGCATACGGCCCCTCTAACCATCACAGGGACATTCATACGCATTTCTCACACCAATGAAGCCACACTGGAGGCAAGGATGGTTAGATGGCTTGTCTAAGGACACAGCAACGGAGGGCCGGAGGGGGAACGGGGATCGAACCACTAACCCTTTGATCATTGGACAACCTGCTCGACCACCTAAGACACTGTCACCCCTAAACTACAAATGTGTCCTTAAGTGAAGCCTCTTGTCTTTTGAGTCATTTCAGTTTAGGTGAAGGGCGTGGAAGGAGATTTCACAGACAAGAATGATTCTTTCACAACGCCATATTTTCAGATTTACAACAAATAGATCAAGCACAAACCAATGACTTTTCCAGTGTCTGCGTTTGTCTGTAGACAATGTCTTTGATCAATGTTTTAATTCAAGATCAGTAAATATTCACAATGTTTAACAAAAATTTGTATTTTTGTTGCCAAAATAAAACAGTCACCAACTACTATTGTTTGTTCTGTCTTTGATTTTTATGTTCTGTTTGTATGTTTGTCTCAGCTCGTGACTTCAGAGTGAGTGTTCGGAAGACAGACGCATCAGATCGCTGCCGGCTAAAGGGTGACGGCGTCCTACGGGCGGACACGGAGGCTCTGCACCTGCTGGACAGGGCGGGAGATGTCGTGTACTCCTGGCCGTATCGGTATCTGCGACGGTTCGGACGGGACAAGGTGAAGCACACCCACAGAAATGGAGAACCGCCAGAATTTTGATAAACCAAACAGAAGAGAAAGATGCATAAACCTGTAACACAGTACATGAAGTGTACAGACTGAGAGCCAAGTACATAAAATCCTTTATCCATGTTTATGTTAGAAAGTGTTGGAAAAAGTTTTGAATCACTGCTATTAGTGTTAGCAAAAGATGGTGTAATTCCACTGGAGGGGACTAAACAATACTAAACAGCAGCTCAGTGGACTTGTGGTAGAGTGTCTTCCCTGAAACTGGAAGGTTGTTGGTTCAAATCCAGGCACACCAAAGACTAAGGCCCAATTCAAATTCTTCCCTTCTCATTTCCTCTTCATTTGGCCCTCCAAGTGGAGAGTTAAATGCAAAAATATTGTCTCCGATTTTGGACGTCACTTTGGCTTGATGACATCACCAATAGTTGCCGGTCAGCCAGCATTAGCGCCGAACTTCCAGTGCTTGAATATACATAACCACAGTGGTTTTATAACTTTAAAAAGGTCATGCTACAACTAAAAGTCATTACTTACATTTAAATTTAAACCTCTGTGGTTCAGAGTGCGGTTCTCCTCCGCGGCACAGCCCAACGCGGAAGTGGAGGACTTTATATACCACTTGCACTTCACAAGCCCCTTCAAAAGAAGGGGTAGGGAGAAGGGAAGAATTTGGAAAATGGGACCCAATGCCTCCCTGGTTGACACTCTGCATAAAGGGGTAGGACTGGGGGGTTTGCGCAGCTGTGTCTGCAGCTCATGGCTCCCCCGGGGGATGGGCCAAATGCAGAAAACAGACCTAACTGTGTGACAAGTGATGGGACTTTAACTTTACTGATGACAACTAAAGTACAAATTAGTTAAAGACTGCAATGAAACACAAAGAGAAGTTGAATCGTGGAAAACAAAATGATACGTAAAGATACCAAAATGCAGCAAGAACTTGGCTCGTGCAGCCAGACAAAGATTGATCTGACACTTTTTTTTTGTCTTCAGTGCACTTTCTCCTTCGAGGCGGGTCGCAGGTGCGACTCCGGTGAGGGGAACTTCGAGTTTGACACCAAAGAGGGGAACTTCCTGTTCCAGGCTGTGGAGGCTGCCATCAACCTGCAGAAGATCTCCCTTCCACAAAGACAGATCTCCGCGGGGGGCCAGGGAGGAGCAGACACTCCTCAGAACCCCAACCAAACAACCCCGTCTCTCAACCTGCCCTCTGCCCACAGCTGGACGCCGCCAACGCCTCATCCCCGCACCCAAATCCCACAACCCCCATCTCCTCAGGTCAGCTGGCACTGCTGCCTGTGCTTCAGAATAAAAGTGGAGGCCAAAAACAACTGAAGGATTTCAAAATTAAAGCATTGAGTTTGGGTTACTGGTTCAAATTAAAAAAAAAAAAAACAAATCATGCAGTGCTATATTTAAACAAATATGGTGACTCCAATGATGTTTCCAAACAGACTGCGATTTTTTTGGTTTGTCCTGTAGAGTGTTTGATGGTTTGTGTTTGCACCAGGCGGATGGCGTGTACAGCATGGTGAGCGAACCTGTACACCTTCAGACTATGCAGCACAAGGACAACGACAGATCTACCTCCCCACAGCAGCAACAGCGCCCCCAGATGGTAGGAAAGCAAATGACTGACACATTATTAGCATGTGAACAAAAATATTATTTACAACAGTTTTATTTTTGCTCCCATCATCTATAAATATTCTTCACAGATCTGTTTAAATCTATGATACTGAGATGATCCATCCCACATGTGCCATATGTAGATTCTGATGAGTCAGCACTATTATTGCACGTGTGCCTTAGAATGGCCACAATAAAAGACCAGAATCTGGTGTTACCACCATTTGCATCTTTTTCACAGAGTTATTATTTTTGTCTTTTGAGTCATGAGAGACAACCATGTAAACATGCATGAATATGGTGAACATCTAAACATAGCCAAGATAAAAATTATTAGAACTTTTTGGAAATATAGTTAAAAAAACTGAAATTATTATCATTATTTTAATTAAACCTGTATTTAACCAAGTGAGGTATTAAGAAATGTCCCTAAAACTAACTGCTCTTTAACTTTATGTAAATGACTGACCATTTATTTGTTGTTTTTAGTCTCAACTGGAGCCTCCCCGAGACAAAATCTTGACTGGAGTGAAGAGTTTGACTTTGGACAACCGTGGACTCCCTGTTTCACGAAAGAATCAGGTCAAAATGATCTCCAGCTGCCCTCTGCCCAACCCTGGACCAGATTCTAAACCCAACCCGCCCCCCAACCCTCACCACGGCTCCAAACTCAGCTCCAACCCGAATGGTAGCCAGACATACTCTCAGGTCAGCCACGGAGCAGTTTCAAGGCGGAGCATCAAGAGGGAGAATATGGGCGGCGGCATCAGTCCCCCCTGTACCCCACCTCTGAAAAGCAAGGATCCAGATTACTCCTTACCCTTTGACACCCTAATCTCCAGTGACATCCTGAACTCCCTTCAGGCTTTTGGCGATGATGCAGGTGCTGATCCTCTGTACGACAGCATAGACGAGATGAAGATCAGGAACATCTTCCGGGATGAAACTGAAACTCTCGGGCCAGCATATGGAAAGTTAGAGCACATCTACGATGAGCCGGAAGGCTGCGCGGTCCCTGCCCCAACACAGGAGTTTGTCCCTGCCACCGTGGTCTACGACAATCCTGAGGAGATGAAGGGGGACGCCTGGAAGATTATGGGCACGACCGCAGACCCTAAAGGTCACGAGTACCCCTACAACCCCCGCGTGGACGACTATGCCGTACCCAAACGGGTTCAGAGGGTGATGACCGCCTCACAGGGCTGCAGTCAGGAAGCACAGCAAGAAGAAGGAGAGGAGCAACCTGAACTAGAAGAAGGGGAGGAGCAGACGGAGGAAATGCGAGATTCACCGTACAAGAATGTGATGATGAAAATCGAGTAGAAGACTGAAGGGATCAAAATCCAGTTCGGAAGGCATGATGGCCTGCTTGTTTTTCAGATTTCCCCGCCATACCTGCTATTAATTTGAGGAAACTGACAGGGCAGATGTTTGTACCTCTAACTGCACCTTTTCCAGATTCCTCGTCAAAGACGCTCCAAGAGATCTTCTTTTGTTCTGTGATCTGTGTTAAAGACTGTTTGTTACCCAGTTCTTCATGTGAAGATAAACTTACAGCAACATTCACACCCTAAAAAATAGTTTGCTGTCAACTATTGTAAATAAGGAGTTACCACATAAAATATGAGTTACTTGGTATGCCTAAAATTAACCTTCTGTCCTAATAAAGATTAATTTATCTGCTCATTTAACCAATGTAAAATGTTTATCATTTGAAATGTTCACTGTGATGTACTAAACAGAATGCAACATTTTAAGTCACATGTTGACTTTTGTCCCTTTAAAATAAAATACTATTTAGCTTGCTAACAATAGCTTTATTAATAAGACGCCAATGCAACTAATATACACAAATAGTATTTGAACAGCTTTTGATTTTGCAAGTTTTCCCTCTTAGAAATCATGGAGGAGTCTCACATTTTCATCTTAAGATAATCTTAGGCTTAGAGACATAATCTAAAAACATATGGAAATGACATTGTATGTATCTTTTTCATAATTCATCTGTTTGTTGATGCTGCAAATAAGTACTTGAACACCTGTCTATCAGCTAGAATTTTGACCCACAAAGATCTGTCAGTTCACCTGAAAAAACTCCACCTCCACTACACTGATTATCTATGTAAATTAGAAGCACCTGTTTGAGGTTATCAAGACACCTGTCCACCCCATATAAACAGCAAGATACCAACTACTAATATGGACAAGGCCAAAGAGCTGTCTAAAGACACCAGAGACAAAATTGCATACCTCCACAAAGCTATTAACTAAATAAAAACAAACTACACTGCAAACACACAACGGTTCTAAAGTATGAAAGAAAGAAGGTAAAATGGAGTTTGTCATTATATCTAAATACAAGGAACTCCATCAGCCTACTCTAGCAACTCTACTTTTTTGAAAAACTAAAGATTTGAATCAGTCACAAGTTAAAACATATAAAGTTCAAACTGCATGTGCTCATTGACTGGGCAGGAACAACAACAACTAAGTTTATGATCTTTAATCATTAGCATGGTTTGTTATAATCAGCACAAACTCAGTTTGTACTCTAAAAAACAACTTTTTCCCTCCCAGCCTTCATTCTTGCCCCTCGGTTAGAAATTGCTTTTACAAACCTGAGAACTTTTCCAGGCTGAGAATCTTGTCATGATCAGGAGCATCAAACTCAAGGCCGTGTTCTAGAAAGAGGTCAGTGTCTATGTGGCGGTCTCCTGGATCTTCAATGGCTAGACCATCCTCAGAATCCAGTCACAAAGAATCAAACATTTAATGCCAAGAATATTTAGATTAGCTTGCAATTTACATGCTAACATAACTTGGAGAAAAAAAATCAGCTGCAATGTATTTTTTAAAAGCATACTTGGACAGATAAGATGTTTTTTGTACAAAACAACCTCATCCTGGAAAATGTTTTTTCAAATTTTCAATAAATTTGACTATTTTTTTTAGCTGTTTTGAGATAAAGAAAACTGGACTTTTATTGAACATTTTCTTAAAAAAAACATTAATTTCAGCTGAAAGACAGAGCTCCTCTACTGTAGTTGCAGCTAAAGAAGCCCCAAATTATAACATTGTTAAACTTGATGAAATCTGAGGGATCAGGACAGGAATGTTGACAATCAGAAGCTTCATTTTGCTCAGTTTCTTCAATGTTTTGCAGCATCTGCATTATACCACCATCTACTGGTAAATGCACGGCTTTACATTAAAGCAAAGATTTAGCAAGATCCAATGCACCATATTCATATATCATGTCAACAATTTTTAACAATAGTTTCTCACTCAAAAAAAAAAAAAATATATATATATACATATATATATACATACATACAGATTCAACTAACAGTATTTTATTTGTTTAATGTTCTAATTTTCAGAAAAGTTCACCTTAAAAGCTAAAATTCAAATTTTCATCAAATCAGGGATGGACATCATTCTGTATTTGGAATAAACAAAATGTTTCCAGCAGATTCCAAAAACCATCAATGGAGTCAAGGTTTAGACGCCCAGGTAGTCAGGTGATGTCGTTTTTACGGCACTCAATGATGCTGATCCTGGACCTGACCAAGTGCAGCAAAACCTGAAACATGACATGTCTCCCAAAGATTTGTAAAGTAGCCACAAATCGATTAAAAAAAAAAATCAAAGCTACAGTATATCAACACTTTTGTTTCATTGAAACAGGAATTAAGTCTTTTTTTTTCAATAAAACAGTGGTGTGTGTGCATGGAGTGAAAATTTTAAAAGAATATATAGGATCTGAGCGATGCGTTAAAGCTTTGTGACGCACAGTATTAACCCACAGTTAATGGCACCATGAAAGCAAGCAAAACAAGACTTGCTCCCTGTTTTGGTCACAAGGTGGCAGCATTAGGCAAGAAACTGCTGATATGTGAGTACAAAGGAAAAAGGCACAAGATTGAGTTTGAGATCACTCAGGGAGATGTGAGCTCTATTACTGGAGGAGCTACATGTTTGAAATTAGGCTTGATGCAAAGAGTGTTTGATGTCGGAAAAGACCAGGTTTGCCAGGTGAGCATCACATCCAAATTGATCATGAGGTCAGACCGGTTGTACAAGCCCCCAGAAGGATTCCTGTAGCCCTGAGAGACAGAGTGGTAAAGGAACTACAGAGAATGGAAGAAATGGGAGTTATTACAAGACAGACAGAGTCAACAGGATGGTCACTGTAGCTACACCTAAGAAAATACGCATTTCCATGGATCCAAAAGATTTGAACCGAGAAATAAAACGAGAACACTACCCATTGCTCACTGTGGAAGAAGTTGTGTCTCGTATGGCGAACCCCAAATATTTCAGCCGTGCTGGACATTCAAAGAAGACATTTCATACACAGAAGGACTGATGTTCAAGGGAGCAAAGCTCATAGTGCCACAACAGTTGAGACAAGAAATGCTGGAAAAAAATTCCGAATCACATTTGGGGATGGTCAAACGCAAAGAAAGAGCCAGAGACATTTTATGTTGGCCAAACATGTCAAAACATATCAATGAGATTGTGTCAAGGTGTGCAGTTCGCAATGAGCACAAGAATAGTAATTCAAGAGAGCCTCTACTTCCACACCCAGTACCAGACAGGCCGTGGGAGAAAGTAGGTACTGATCTTTTTAAATACAATGGATCAGACTTTGTTTTGTACGTGGACTACTTCTCCAAGTTTCCAGAAAAAATTAAACTAAAAGATACCACCGGTCGCAGTGTCATAGTCACCATGAAATCAATGTTTGCCAAACACGAGATACTTGATGTGGTGATCTTGGATAACTTCAGCATGACTGTGCTGAGTTCAAGGACTTTGCAGAAAGCCATGTTACATCCAGCCAAACACATGCCCATTAAAACAGTCAAGAAGAAGAATACAAACCATCAAGAACCTCCTAAAAAGTCAGAAGATGAAAAAGGAGATCCATGTGTCTCTCCTGGAGTATCGAAACACACCACTAGAGGGAGTAAGACTGTCAACGGCACAGCTGCTCATGGGACAAGACTTAAAGGAAAGATACAAACATCCACCTCACTGCTCATTCCAAAAGGATCAACTCAAGTTAAAAGACAACTGAGAAGAAGACAGGAGAAGCAGAAACGTTATTTTGACAGACAAACAAAGACACTACCAGATTTGCATGCAGGAGAGAACATCGGGATGCAAAGAGGAGCAACATGGCAGCCAGCAGTGGTCCTGCACACACGGACAACCACATTTGTTTGTGGTTCGAACACCAGATAGGAGACTTTACAGAAGAAACAGGAAACATTTAAGGAGAAAATGTTTCCACAAGCAGATGGGCAGGACACTACTGGAGATACAAATGACTATAATGTTGAGAGACACACAGAACTGACAAGTGAACAGGCTAGTGTTCAACCAAAAAAATCGGGCTAGCTCCCTCATTTTTTAACCGATTTTCACAAAACATGGCTAAAATTAAAGCTTAGAAAATGAGTGATGTCGTGGTATATTTAAATTTTATTATCTCTAAAAACTAAGCTGTAAATAGTACCAGAACTGCACCTTCTAGTGTTACAGGTAACACACTGCAGTCAAATGAACAGATTTTGCCTTTGTGCCAGAATCCATAGAACTGAGCTTCTAAATGTTTAACACCCAACCCCAGAAAGGAGGGGATTGGTGAAGTTCAATGGCAATGACTGATAAACTTGACATAGTGAAGTAACAAAGCCTATTCCCTAATAAAAACACCACAAAGTTCTGTAAAAAAAATAAAAAAATAAAAATACTCTCTAACACACAAACAAAAAAAAGGATAATGGATAAACTTGTAATGGACTTGTTGAACATAAAGACAACTCACTCTACATATTGAGACCCAGTACATGCTACATAACCTAACAGTAAATCATAGATCTGTGCCACACCTGTGCCGCTCAGTCTGGCTCCACTAGCCCCACCCTTTTTTGGTATTTTGCAAATCTGGGCTGAGAATGGAATCAGCCTCCAACTACCCTGTTTGGTGACCCTTTAACGTGTCAAACTCACCATCAGAGGTTGACTGCTTCACCTTTGCTCCATGTCTGCCCGTAATGTAATAGCGTATTCACATTTTGCATATTGACTGTATAAGATAGAACTTATTTAGGCAGTCTATGATTTTGCAATATAATTCAGTGGATTTCTATGTTTGTTCGTTACTAACCCTGACCAGCAGGTATATCTAGAACCAGAATATGATTATTCCTAAAAGTAAATTATGAAGCCAGAGTTTTGAGTCTTTATATTCCTTCTTGAGTTTACAGAACCAATGCAACAATCCTGCAATAAAGCCCAATTTTAATTCATTTTTTGATCAGATATTTTCAGTAAATGTCAGCTCAGTTGAATAACAGATTGAGACCAAAAACTAACCAATCAGAGACCGTAACATAGAATTATCTCCACCCCCAAAGTCTCAAAAGGCCTTTAGTCGAGGGAGCAGATCAGTGATCAACAAAGCGTGCAGTAAGAGAGCTAAGCGGACGCTGGTGTCCGTGCTGCTTTATTGGGTCACATTTGTGCACAGCGTGTTCACTTGAGTTAGATTCACTGTTTCAGTAACATTTTTCTGGATCTTCAAACTGTGCAGAAATGCTTCCTCACAGTTTTGCTCTCTACCCATGGGCTCCAATTTCCTCACACTATTATGATTAGGCACCTGTGGGCTCAATCATGGTGCAGTTTTAGGAGTTATTTAAATGCCAAACCTTAAATAATTTCCTTTCAAATTCCCTGAATTAACTTAACTGTAAAAATATTGATGTTTTTGGTTGGAGCTGTAAAATACCTATTTGTCCATAGTAAGAATGTAGTGTTTAATAAAAAAAACGTAGTTTCACAGTAAAAATATGACAGTTCTTATTGTAAAACACTATTTTTTAAAGCTCTCCGCTTGTGGGGCTAAATGTAGGGATAGGGAGAAGCTGAGAGGGTAGGGAAGAATTTGGATTTGGCCTAAAAGTACCATATTTTCCTCTCTGTAAGGCGAACTTTAAAGCCATTATTTTTTTCAAAAACAACAGTGAGCAGTATAATCCTTTTCCTCCTATTAATAGATTAAATGTGATTGTGGTTACTGATGACACTGTTTTGTTTTACACTTTGCAAAGAAATCATTGTAATTGCGGTAACACGGCTAACATGTTGCGGGTCGGACATTTTTTCTTTTACGTAGTTCTTACAAGGTTGGCAATTAGCGGAGTCACGGTAACGTTCGTTATTGCTTTATTAGTCTTGTTTTTTTACGTGTCGCACACAAGATTAGGAGTTGCAGGGATTAACAAGCTAACGTGGCTAACATGTCACAAACAAGTTCTAGAGTAAACATGAAAACAGTTAATAAAGTCTGACTGAAAAGACTGAAAGACAGACTTACTTCAAAGTCTTCTGTCTTTTATCTCGCTTCATAAATGAAATAAATAAAAAATAGACCATTCATTGATGGTGGACCTTATAATCCAGTGTGACCATAGTGTGGAAAATATGTTAATTAGATAAATTCAACAGGTAAACTATAGTTGCAGGAAAAGCAGCATGACATGCAACAATTTATGATAAAAAAGCTGCTTTTAAAGCTCGAGTCCCCACAGTGTCAGTGTGTACGCAGAAGAATGTCCCCACAACAACAGCAACACGGTCACACACACACACATACCAACACACCAACCCCTCCGGGACAAGTTGGTTTATAAAGTCGTCCCAGCATGCATCTGTTCGTGCACTTCTCAACATTGTTAGCCAGAGGATGCGAGCTTGTTCCTGTGTGTGCGTGTGCATACGTGTGTGTGCATGTGTGTATGTGTGGATGCAGTGGCCTGGAATGTAAAGGGAAGCCTCCTCATGATTCCCAACACCAGAGAGGGAAATAATACACTGAGGTTATACACGTCCTACTTCAAGTTCACAGCTGAGATCCAAGGAGATACTGGTGACATCGCAGTGGAGGAGGAGCTTAAGGGCCACACACACAGAAGCGTTCACACATGCGTACCAAGAGTTTCATCATTTTTTATTATGATTTCACTGCACAAACCCACGAGCCTCAATGTATTTTCCAAAGGACTTGTGGCCTGTAGAACTGTAACTTTTCCTGAAGTGACAAGCTGTCCTGCTGCAGCGTCAGACGTTGCTGCTAACCTGAGGCGGGTGGACCGAGCTTCTTCATGGAACCAAATGTGGATCCAGCGTGTTAACACACACACTGTCAGCCTGCAAGTGTTGTTGTTTATTATAAGTCACATCTGGAGCGAGACAGGAGGTAATGAGGTTCTGGAGATGCTTGTTGCCGTGGCAACCCTGTTTGAGGGTCCAGAGCTGCATCCCCAGTTGCCGTGCCAACCCATCTCTAACGGCTGGCTGCGAGCGGTGATGTGATTTAAAAAAGGGAGCTGAGTGTGACAGGTTGATCTTTTTTATTTATTTATTTTGCCACTACAGCCTGGTTTACAGTACATGCAAGCACGCACACACACACACACACACCCCCACACACACACTCAGCTGGATGCTGAAACCCATTAAGAGCATCAACAGAGAGCTGCCAACATGATTATCTGGGTAAAGCTGTAAATAAAACAAAGTCGTTGGTACAAAATAAATTTGTTTGTTTGTTCTGGGAGGACTTCTGACATTATCCACTCGAGATAAAAAGAAACCATATATGTTTACATCAAGTAAATTTGGTTTATTTATTAAAAATGACTCCACAAATAAGTAAACCTGCTTCCATTTAAATCAAATTACTTCCTTTCATCCATAAAATTCCATTTAGGCTAGATTTTGATGTTCGTATTCATTTAATAAAAACCATCAATGTTCATTCATATGTCTGCATGAGAGGACTGAGCCTCACAAATGTTGACTAAGTGTAGCATTCCCTATAAGACATTGTATGCTCTGTATCCTACAGGGCCAAATGTCACGGATAGGGGAAGTATAAAGTAGTGTTTGATCAGAAAAGCCTGAAAGACCTACTCTGATGAAACTTGTTTTTTTAGTGTTTTTAACATATTCTTGTCACATTTTTCTCATGATATACAGAAAATGAAACTGACAATTGCAATTCTGAGCATTCCTTTATTAAAAACATTGTGATTTAGGAGCAGACAAAAAAGGCTGTTTGCAAAAAATATATATTAATGTATAAATTACGATGCAAGCTCCTTGCTCTGCTCCATTCCCATGCTTCTACTTGTAGACGACTAGATCCATGCATGTCTTTGTATATCTCCTCTGAGCCAGTATCTGGTTCAAAACTCTGTGGCTGGATAGCTCCAATATTGCTTACCATTTTTTGATACACTGCTAATGTTAGTTTGAGGGTGGGAGGGGCTGTAAGCTAGTGGGAGATAGAGTAAACATGGATGACATGAGGTAAGGAAAGACTTCCATCCAAAACTCAGAGGGGATTTTCTAATGAACAACAGTCACGATGTAAAAAAAAACGATATTCTAGAAAATTTCACGTTTTTTTTCAAATTGGCTAAAAACGACATAATCATAATTAAAAGACCACCTGAACCGCTTTTACAATGGATGAAACGATGATTGGAGTGGGTATTTCAATTATAACAAATGAAAACAAGCATAGCAAACACTAAACTGAACTGACTAAACTGAACCCAGAAAAGACCTGAAACTATATCGAACAAGTGGTGGTAAAACAGACAAAGACGAGGAAAATCAGGCTTTTCAAGTTAATTGACTATCAGAAAACAGTTGTAATAAATCTCAAATGGAACCTGTTGTGACTGTTGTGAGATAACACCAAGGATAGAATAGAATGACTTCAACAAAAAACATGGTTTAGGGTTATTTTTAGACTTTATAGTAGGTTGTTCAAGACTGAGTTCGTTTAATTTGGTCCTGAACCTAGCATTTGGTCTGTATTTTGACTTCGAAACAAAGCTTTTAAATAAAACCACGTGACTAAAGAGTTCTTCTCTCATTGGCTAGAAATCACGAGGGCAGAACAAAACTATAAGAGAATGAATAAGGAAAGTCCTATGCTTTGTAATCCTTGTCAGGATTGTTCATCCATTCAAACTTTATGTAGTTTACCAATTTTTAACGTCTGCATCAACGTCAGGTACAACACTTTTTACTGCTACAACGGTACTGTATGATGGCATGTTGCAAGGTGGTTACTGAGAAGGCTGCGACGATGAAGGTACACTGATAAGTGTTTATGTCCCATAAATTGTTGAGAAAACAGTGAGAGAAGTAATGTGTATCCCTTTAAAGAGCCTGCATTCATCCAACCACATTTCAATGACTTGCTGTGTCTCATTGTTGCTCTCCTACAGTGTTTGGATCCCAAAACGGCCAACTATTGTTCCACTCTGAGCACGGAATCTATTCAGACTGAGGAAACTCTGAAGTAACCGAACTTTAGCTTGACTGGAATCAAACCGAGACCACCTAAAAAGATGGGTCGAAGAGCTGTTCCTGGTCCCGAACCAGGGTCTGCTTGGATGTACTCAGACTGATGCTGTTTCAGATTATCGAGGGAAACCAAATCTGGTTTACTTTAAAGGGGCCATACCATGATTTTCTTAAGCCTTTCAGAGTAAACTATATCCATACATATGATCATATATTACCTTTGGATCACTAAAAAATAAAAATTTATGAAATATGAGTTATATTTCATGGAACTTTTCCTACCCAGAAGTAAAGAAGCACCGCATCTAAAGTAACAAACATCTAGTTGAGCTGGAATTTATTGAAGACAGGACACAACTGGAAGATATACAGTATTCTGCATCTAAAATTAAAGTTTTTTTGCTGATCACAATTAGCTCAGTGGAGAAATTGAGTGTTGTGTTAGTCTGGGGATGGAGCTGTCAGAGCAGACTCTTCCTGGAGGGAGCGGTTGGCATTGTGCTTACATCAGCACGTTTCCACCCGCTCGTTTTCACG
>NC_050520.1:33623934-33627962 GCF_002922805.2 Oryzias melastigma | reverse complement strand
CTAAAATTAAAGTTTTTTTGCTGATCACCACTAGCTCAGTGTAGAAATTGAGTGTTGTCTTAGTCTGGGGATGGAACTGTCAGAGCAGACTCTTCCTGAAGGGAGCGGTTGGCATTGTGCTTACATCAGCACGTTTCCACCCGCTCGTTTTCGTGGGTATGGGAGGGGCTGCTGCAGAGAGCGCAGGTTTTAGAGCAGGGGTCCCCAACTGGCGGACCGCGGTCCGGGTCCGGACCCCGAGACCCTTTTATCCGGACCGCCAAGCATTTTTAATAAAAAGTACGATTTTTCATTCATCTTTACACGGCGATTTTTGAACAGGCGCGCGCGAGGACAGCTATATTCAGACCGGGGTCCTTCAACCGGCAAAAGCTCAAAGCGGTGTGCTAAAGTTTACGTAGTTGGGACGTAAAGTTATCTGGAATGTGCGTGAACAATGGCTCTGTCTAAAATGAGAAAAGTGGACTGAAAATCGTGTCTTTGGAGATGAGTGGACCGAAGCTTTCGCTTTTATTTACCAGCAGTGAGTTCTACGAGGCCGGTTTGTATTATAAGCATGGAGTCAGCTGGTTTTGTTAAGAGCGCTGATATCAAGCGGCGCTACGAGACGAAACACAAAACTTCTGACACAAATTACCCGACAGAATGAGTGACATGGTCACGGAAAACATACGAATTGAAAGTACAGTGCGAGCGTACAACACACAGACGGTAACAGCACAACAACGAGCTCACGAGTGCTCACTACGAGTGGAATGGATTTGGGCAAGCACTAAAAAGTCACCGTGAAATGATTAAAGAGAGTATGGAGGCAAAGACAGAAACAATATTAGAAGGAAAAGAGGGACAGCAGCTTCAAGAAAAGGTTCGACAGATTCCCCTTTCGTCAACAAGAACCGAGCTGCGTTCCAGAGATGTGCAGGGCTATGGAGCCAAATTGGTGTCAATATTAGTTGAAAACCAATTAAAACAAATTTATAATAAAAAAAAAAAAGATGTTTGGCAAAAAACAAAAATTAAATGTCAGAAAATTATTTTCATTCTAAAATGAACTTAATTTTAACTTCAAATGTACAATTTTTAAGGTTTCAAAACTAAACATTTTTATTCCTTTTTTTTAAAGATTGAACTCTATTTTTTTTTTGTTAGTTTTCGAATATAAAAATTTCAGTTTCAAAACTTTTTGCCCTTTTGTGGTGGGGCTAACACGAAGGACCAAACCAAATGGATGAGAGTGGTAACATCAGTCCTGGTACATTCATTGACTCTGCTAGAACAGAGCTTTGGACACACGGTTTGTACGGGATAAAACTCTGATCTTTACATCCGTCTTGGGATAACTTCAGAATATGATAGAACAGACAGTCAGTGAAGACACTGGGCTTGAAGTTAGCACTCTCTTTAATTTTTGATGGGCCCTTTGTGTTAGCCCCGCCACAACAAGGCCAAAAGTTTTGAAACTGAAATTTTTATATTCGAAAAAGAAAAAAAAGAGTTTAAACTGGAAAAAATATTGAAACTGATTAAATCTAAAAAAGAAAACATTTGAAGTTGAAAATAATTAAGTTTATTTAAGAACAGTAAAAAATTTCTGACAATTTAACTTTTTTTGGCCAAACACCAATATTTTTTCAATTTGTTTTATTTGGGTTTGAAATAATATTGGCCCAAATTTATCTCCATACAGTTCCACCTCGACACCACCATTCAACGTGCCATCTACGTCTCTTTAAGTCTGTTTTATAGTTTACCTTTATGTTTATAATGTTTTTTGCACTTATGAAAGTTACTACTTTAGTGCTCAATATGTAGCATTATTTGCAACATACTTCTAAGGGTTGTAAAACAGAAAATTAACATTTGCACAAGAGAATTGATTAATTATGAATGCTTTTTGAGGTACATTCTTGTTACCTGTTGCACTTTAAGTGACAGACAGTAGAATGTTAAAGTTTGTGAAAGAAAGCAAGCAAGTTTATGTGCAATATTTTTTTTTAACTGTACAATGTATGTATGTATTTTTGTACAAAAAGGAATGAGAGAAATACTTGTTGAGATAATAAGCTGAAAGAGTTCTTTGCAAATGTAACTACACGTTGTAATTAAATAAAAGAACAGAAAAGTGAAATATTGACTGAATGTTTTTGCATGTTCGGACCCCGGTCTACCAAGCTGACAGAGTTACTGGACCTGTCGCCAAATTAGTTGGAGACCCCTGTTTTAGACGATTACTCAGAAATGCATGAACAGATCAAAATACCAGTTTGGGGTTCTTTAGTGAGGAATGAACAGTAAAATGTATTTAAAACCTCAAAAAGTAAAATTTTCAAGGTATGCCCCGTTTAAGCAAACTAAATACGTCCAGTCTGAATACAGA
The DNA here is from genome assembly GCF_002922805.2 of Oryzias melastigma. Taxonomy (NCBI): domain Eukaryota; kingdom Metazoa; phylum Chordata; class Actinopteri; order Beloniformes; family Adrianichthyidae; genus Oryzias; species Oryzias melastigma. The sequence continues at coordinate 33,625,585 of NC_050520.1, read as the reverse complement.
TTAAGAAAAAAATAAGATAGAAGTATAGTATAAAAAAACCCCACCAATCATCGAAGGAATGAAAACATTTTCTTAGTCCCTATAGGTCTTCAAGAGCTCAAATCAACAAAAAATATTAATCTCTTTTTGCAAAAACGAACACCAAGAATTTAAAAAATAGCATTGTTTGCTGTAAATTTTTACAAATTAAGTCATTGTGACTTGTGCACTGAAAATGCAGAATTATGTCCTGTAAAAAAAAAAGTATTGGCATGAATTCACATCTTTGAATTTAAGTAACGCTGTCATGCTAAATGTGATCCGTGTAATACATGGACTCTTGGTGACACTGTTCTAGAAGAAAAGAAGAACCTCAGGCCAGATGGAATCCTTGAGACCTGGAGGGAGAGGAAGATTGAAGTATCTCACACTGACCAGTAACATTGCCATGCCACTATTGATCTTTTAATTGCTCTGAAGAGTCTGAAACCATGGTAACCACATCATGGATGAAATATGTTGACAGGATACATGACTGTAAATGTTGGCTCTGAATAGGGATGTCTTACAAGTGACGTGTTCAAGTATAAAAGTGTTTTATGAATGTTTTGGTGGATTTCCTTAGGTAATTGGTCATAAAAGGTTTAATAAATGAATGCAATTAGTGTAGCTTTATGCAGTGTGTACTTTCTACCCACATGTTCAGTTCAGTTTCAGTTGTGTGTTTATAAAATTACAACTGAGCTTGTTTTGGGGAGCCACAAAAATGATAAAACACAACATGCACTTCATATATTATGACCTCAATTGTAAAAATGCATTCAGTTCAGCATACATACTTTCAATAAAGCTGGAAGGTCTTTATAAAGAGTTTTAAAAGTTACCAGGAGATCTGATATGGGGGTCTTTTAACATGAATGAACTGCAATTTCTTTCAACAATTTACATCTTTTGATTTATTGTCAAAGCATTCCCAGTGGTCTTATAATTATGAATATTGTGTTTTGTCTTCTTGAACCACAACGATTTGAATAAAGACATACTCAGAAGTTCAATTTTAACTTTCATTTTCTTCACTTATGTCCACCATCACCATAACATGTCACAACAACATGTTAAATACAACAAAAACAAAACATTTTCATAGGATTTGTTCTTTAAAACTGTGTTTGGAGTAGTGTGGACCAGCCAAAGGCTTTTAGAACAGCTGTATTGCAAATAACATAGGTTTAGTTGTGAACTCACAATTGCATACACTGTTTCTCTAAAACATTCTCTGACTGGATGTTCTAAGCTGGAAATGTTGTAGATAATTTTTGAGATACTAGATACATGCTGGTTTATTTTATACGGATAGCTGAGGATCATCAGCATAACAATAGAAATGTGCTCATTGAATCTATATGAGAACTGGATTGAGTGAGTGTGACATCATTCTTGGAAATCCTCTTTCTTTCAGCTCCGAGAAAAAAGGAGTAAATTGAGTTGCAATTTTCTTTGAAATATGGATGCTATAAAAGAGGATTAGCAAAACATGTTAATAAAGGTATCAGAGCAAGAAGGGTTACTGAGTAATAGCTGTTTATTTCTCTATAAAAGTCCACTGGATTTTAACTTCTCGGGGTCCCTCAGACCAGTACTTAAATACAGTCAATGGCTGTGCTCCATAAAT
>NC_050520.1:33616090-33623913 GCF_002922805.2 Oryzias melastigma | reverse complement strand
AGTTTTAATTTAATAAATAATGGATTAGACGGGTCCCTATAATTACTTTTGGTAATAATTCTTATTGCTTTTTTTTGCAATATGTAAAAGTTAATTGAATTGCTATTTTCTTTGGAATATGGATGCTATAAAAGAGGATTAGCAAAACATGTTAATAAAGGTATCAGAGGAAGAAGGGTTACTGAGTAATAGCTGTTTGTTTCTCTATAAAAGTCCACTGGATTTTAACTTCTCGGGGTCCCTCAGACCAGTACTTAAATACAGTCAATGGCTGTGCTCCATAAATGATATTAGAAACTAGATGGCCCAAGCACAGAGCCCTGTGGTACATCATCATCATGGCGAGCTGGAATCAGTCAGATACACATGACCTAAACCAGCTTAAGCAGTTCCAGTATCAGCCATAAAACTCTCATCATCTGTGTCGGATGCATCTCTGAGGTCTACAAGACTAAATCCAGACACTAGGAGCCATTATGAGGAGATCCTGGATCTGTTCTAGATTTTTACTGATACTCTACAGAGATCATTTCTGTTCAAATTCTTACATTTGCAATAATTTTCTTGAGAAATTGTGGTGAGATTAGAGAAAAACCTGTCATTAGCAGAAACGTGTAAATCAAGAGTGATTAAATTAAGGTTTAATTACAGTAACTATCAAAATTCAGAGGAACATTGTCTGAAAAAGAAGAAACTATAATAAAACAGAATATATTAAATATGGCTCACATGAAAAATCTAAACAGTTGGGTTGGAATTGCTTAAAAGCAATGCATACATGTACATAGATTTTACATTAATGGTGGTTGTGTGACCATAGTGCACGAGTGTCAGTCAAGACCTGAGGGCCAGATCCGGCCCTCCAGGTAATTATATCCGGCCCTCCAGATCATTTTATTTTATTGTTATTAATAGTCCGATGTTATCTTGTGCTCATTTCTAACTGGTATAATATTGCCAAAAGATTATTTAACAGAGAGAAAAATATTGAAAGTTATTTAAGGTTTAAGTAACGTAAGGTCTGGAATAATATTCCTGCCTGTTTTTATTCATACTTATGTTAAAAGTTATGTTTTTGAAGTTTTAAAAATGTTGTTTTGTTGTGTTCAATAAATGTTTATCCTGTTCACATAGGTGTTTTGGAATTTGGCCCCTTGTGGTGATTGAAGTTTACACACCTGCTGTAGCGTGTCGCTGGTGATCAGTATCTGTGGACGTCATCGTGCGACCCTTTGACCTTCTGATTGAAAACAACAGCTTTGTTCCTAGAGCCATCACAGATGAGCTGAACTATTATGAGTTCACCAGTTCAGGATTCATATGGATTAGTCATTAGCATGTGTGTGTGTTCATGTGTGCAGTATATAGGAGTGCTGTGAATGAATGTGTGGACCAGAACAATCAGGAGGATACTCATATTCTGTTGTGTTAGGCTGATACTGATCACAGTTTGGTTGCATCATTCATTTGTGATATTCGGGCTTTTTTGCGGCTTTCTTGTGATTTTAACCATCTTTTATTGCAGCATCTGAAGTTCTACTGCAGAACTTGCTGGTTTGAAGCCCTGAAGTTCATGATCTGGAGGCTGCAGCAGAGGTTTCCAGAGGTGAACCCTCAAACAAATGAACGGATTCATGATGAGCTCAGTGTGCCACGGTGATCACGTGACGCGCATCCTTAAACGCAGCGTTGTTCCCGCGCTCCGCTAGTCCGCCAAGTCGCGCGCCTGCACTCATCTCCCGTGCCGGAGCGCGCGCACCAACGCGGGAGCGCGCGCCACCGATCCAAGGACAGAGCGGCGGGCTCGCGGGTATCAGGTCACCTGGAAGTCCTCGAGCATCGCCAGCGCGTCCACACGCGCCGCGCGGAACCGGGTCAGTTCAGCCCAGCGGACGAGAACCGAACCCTCACCGCGCTCCTGTGAGAATCAACAGGGTTCAGGTTCAGGTCCGGCAGGGAGCACGACCGGAACCTCTCTCACATCTCAGACAGGTGTCAGCGAACCCAACGGCGCCAGAGCCGAACCAGGTGGAGACGGATCAACAGGAGACCGATCGAAAGACGCATTCCTAAACCCGCCGTGACTTAGAACCAGAACCTGAACCAGTAAGTGACATTCTTTGAGAATCCAGCAGAAACGAACAGAACCCACCCGAACCTGATCTGTAAAGTAACTGATTATATTTCCTGAAATATGTGAACGAGCAGAACCACGTAGTCCAGCTGTTCTCTGTGATCTCATCAGTCATTTCCCTCCATCACTTTGTGCGTTTCCCTGCTGCTGTTCTGACTGTGATCCAGAGGTTCTGTTAGAGGTTCTGGTTCCAGTTTGACCTTAAAACCTTCCATCGTTTTCCCACAGTGAAGATGAAACCTGTTAAGCTTGTTTTTATCCAATTGTATTGAAAAGGATTACAAATATAGGATGACTAAAATGTATAAATAATGAAGAAAAATATTAAGAAAATGATTTAAATTCAGGCTGAAAATGTAAATGTATTATACAAATAATAATATTACTAAAAAAATCAAACATTTTGACAGAGGTAAAAATATAAAAAAATATAATTGAAGGCTAATGTCACATATTTAAAGCTAATTACACAGAAACATCTTAGATCTAGGTCCCTAAAAATGTGCATAATTAATTTTTAAAATTAAAATTAAAATTAAATTCCATTTTCCTAGAGGCATTGCTCAGTCAAGATCTTAATTATTTACACCAATATTATGCATTATTAAGTATTTTCATTATAAAAAATGACAAATAAATAAAATTGTATACTAGCTTAGAGGCTAGCCATAGCGGCTAAAAGTTAGCTAAATTAATGCATGACACTAGATAGCCAACAGACAATGAAAAAATGTTTTATGAATAAAGACTATCAGTTGATTTTTAACAGAAGTTCGTAGTTGCTTACCACAGTTTTTTGTCAATGCCACAATATGGCATCACAAATATCCCAAAGTAAAAACCTAATCAATATAAGCATTTTACAAACACTTTGTATAATTCTACTGTGTTCTGATGAAAAAAAGAAATGGTTTTTAAAATACAATGTAAATATTTTTGTTTTTATTATAAAAAATAGTTCAAACAGAATGCATTGTGGTCTATATTCACCAATCTAGTATGCAATGAAGTACACTGGTTTTTTCGCAGAGACTTCTGGGAAATTTCTAGTGCACTGGATTTTGAATTGTGGATTTGGACAGCGCTATGAAACGGCAATCTCACTTTAAGTATAGACAGTAGTGAGGGAATTCAGACACAAGCAAGAGCAGGAGTATTGAGTCCAGTTTTATTTCAATTCAGATACATTCTTCATTTTGAACCTTAAATATGATGTCACCCTTTTGCAGAAGTAAAAATAAAAAAAATATATAAACATTTGAGAAAGACTAGTTATGAATCCAATGTGTTCTAGTGATTAACAAACTTTAATTATTTATAAAAAATTAATTTACCTACATTTTTAAATATTAAATCATTCAAACACAATACATTGCGGTCTATATTGCCAATCTTGTGAGCACTGATGCACATTGGTTTTTCACTGAGACTTCTGGGTAATTTCCAAGGGATTGTATTTTGGAATTGTAGATTCAGACACGCTGCAAACATAGATAACACTCTTTATAGTTCACTATGGAATAATAAGGGAATTCGGATTTAGCCATTGGTTAACACAAAATAATTTTTAAATGTGGAGAAAACAAAAAAATAATGTGAAAACAATTACTCAAAATTTTAGGCAAACCCCTGTGCATCATTTCCAAATATTAACACCCCCCCCCAAACATAATGTTTATAGACTAGATCAGATCAAGATCAAACATTTTAGTCAAGTCACACTTAATCTCAGTTCATTCAAAGAAAGTTCAATTCCACTGGAATTCCAAACAAAATCCAAAGATAATAGGTATAGTCAACAACCACAAAAAAAGTTGTGGTCTTGAATAGTATGATCTCCAATGTAAAGGTACGTTCACACCGGGCATATGACGCGCATTTAATAATGCGCTAAACATGGGTTTTTTAATGCACATTTAGCTGATGTTCTCACTAGACAAGCTGAGAGAGGCTTCCTCTTTTTCTTTGCTGCTGTTAACTAGTGCATTTTTACCACCTGCAGTGGATAGAGGCTTGGTGTGAAATGTTGAAGCGGTGCTAATCTTGCTAGTCTTGTGCCAGGCTTGTAGCGTCATATAATTTTGTCTGCATAATGCGCATGTGTTTTGTGTGTAGAGCCCAAAAATCATCAGAAACCTGCGTAGCAATGTGTGAATGGGAGGGTTATTAATGTGGATGGCCATAAAGCGCATAGAGGTGCATTTACATTGACCTTTCATCTAGGGCTGGGCGATATGGGAATTTTCATATTGCGATATCGTTTTTTTCATTTTGTGCGATAACGATATTAAAAACGATATAAATCAAAGTAATCTTTATTGCAAACAGCTTTATGACTTCAGATTTTTACACCTTAACTTTGCCCCCCCCCATTAAATCTTAGTTAGTTCTAATTAAACTTTCATTATTTTTTGTATTAACTGTAGTATTGAAACTAACTGTGAGGAACATTTAAATATTTCTAATAAATATTGTACATATACATAATGTACACAATAGTTAAACCATAACGGTGGTATGTTTTCAATAGGCTGTACAGAATTTCAGATTTATTTTAATCTGACTGCAGCACATACAAGTTCCTTTCAAAATAAAATTAAGTCTTAAAAACATTGTTCTAAAGCAGGAAATATATTGCAGTTATTTTTATATTATTTTCTAATTTCTTCTGAACATAAACTATACGTACTGCTGTGCAGCAGAAGATAATAAAATGTAAATTTAAAATAAACAGTTCTGATAATAGATTTAATCATCATTTCACTCAGTCATCTGACATGTGTACATGTTGGAGGATTGATCAAACACATAAGATCTCTTCATTTAGTGTCATGTCAGGAGTCGTTAAAAACAAGTTTATTTTACTATTATTAGATCACCTCATTAAGAAATGAGCATAAACGGAACGAATGTAACTAAGAAATTCATTATTGATACACAATAAAACAACAAATTATTCTAATTCGAAGCTCTATACAAAAGCTTTTGTTTAATATTTTAACAAAACCCTCAAACTCATCTCAACTCCAGAACCACAATCGAGTCCCAACACAGAATGGGCTTCTATGCCAGTTTAGTCACCCTGAAGTTGCCAGACTTGGGCTGAATCCAAATTCATTCCCTACCCATCTCGCTCCTCCCTATCCCTTGAGATGTGGAGGTCTAACGTATTTCTTCATGACGTTGTTATATGACAAAGTTGCGTGGCCCGCCCCTCGTTCGCTGCGTGGCGAATTCAATGCCTGAGCTTGATTCCGCGGCCGCATATGGGAGGAGTTACCAGTTAATGCTTTTAGGATGATCACTATGTCTGTGGATATCTCACCTAGAACGTATGGAAGACAGTTGATGTTGAGAAATAAAGTTTATTTATTGTAAAGAGTTCTACAAAAACATCAGTAATAAAGTCTCCATATTTGGGTTTATATGATTATTCAAATATTTTCCCGTTACCGGGCGCTGTGTCCAGAGTGATCTCCACCACTGGAGCAAAAGCCGGTGATCTGTCCAGAATGAATCCCACCTTCACCCCAAAATAGCTGGATGAGCTCTGCAACCCCGTGGCTACAGCGGGTTAAAGAAATAGATGGAAGTTCAGTACAAAAACGCTAGCTTTGAATTAATATTCTACCCGCTGATCGACTCACTGAAAACGTCACATGACCAAAGCTGAGTTCCTGATTGGCAGATGTGACGCAGTGACCTGTCAAACATCAGATATTTAATTTCTGGTCATGCCGCCCAATTCGCTCCTCGCAGATCAAACCGCCGCGCTGCGCCCGTCCCTCGGTTCCTGTCGCGGAACTTTAGATCACCTCAATTTGTGTCTGTACCATTGACTTAACATTGAAACTGGCCACCTCCGCCACGCGAATCGCATTCGGTGTGAACGCACCGTATGGGAGTGCGTTTTGTACATATAGTACAAAAATAGTCTGAAAACTGTGAGTAGCTACCGTGAACACGGGTGTGAAACGAGCATTTACACATGTGTGGGCGCCGTGAACGTATAGCGTTACACAAACCGAGAAGCAACGCATGTCGCTGTTCCTCCAAAAACCTCTGGAGTCAGGTTGCAGTAGAGAACAATCTTAATTTCTCTACATTAGGATGAATGACATTACTATGAATACATTTTTTTGCATGAAAACATCACTGTCGTTTATCTCCTGCTCTGATTGTACAGTAAAAAATAAACCTGAAACTTTTGATTGAACTTTACAACTATATTACTACTGAAATTTTAAGTTTTAATGTGGTTCAAATTAAAATTTAAAATGTCAAACATAGAACTAAATGTTCATGAAACATTTAGTGGATACAAAGAGATGTGATCCCATAACCACACATCGACCTCAACTGTACCAAATAATTGGTAAATTGGATTAAAGCATTTGTGTTTTCTAATTCCCCCTAGAGGGGGTCATAAAGTTGTTTTTATTGAATTGTAATGCTAACAATCTAGACACATGAATCATTTAGACTTTAGACTAAAGAACAGCAGCTGCATTGCAGACAGGTAAGACCTGGAGTCTCCATAACTTTATGACAAGAGTCTGAAGATGCTGTCATGGCAACAGAAATGATTGCAGGGCTTTACGAACACTTCTACATGTATTACCACTTAGTGACATTCATGAATTCTAGAACCAAGTTATTGATCAGGTGATTGACCTTTAAGGTTCTACAGCCACAGGTTTCTCCTCTTCAGGATCGTCCAGAACCAGCTGCTGCTCTGTGGGCGAGGAGTCGGCACATTTTTCCATTTTAGATCAGAATGTGATTATGTGGTTTTACGCTTATGCTCAGTCAGTTCTAGCAAACAATAAGCTTACATAAACAAAGTCAAATAAAAAGAAAAAAAATTCTCAAGAATAAATGAATCTTAAGTTTAATACGATTTCTATATAATAAGGTAAAGAAATCAACACTTTAAGGGTTTAGCCTTAACCCAATAAAGGGAGTTAAAAAGAAAATTTGGGCTTTTAATTTTTTTTTGTTTTGGAGTGTGAATTTCTCCTAAAACAATATTTTTGTCAGCATAGAAACAACTTGATCATATTTCTTTATATTTCAAACGAACAAATTGTTTATAAATGACAAAAAATAAATACATAAAATACATAAAAATATGCAAAATAGTCTGCAAAAGGGAACACAAATACAAAACATGACTCCAGCTTTGAAAAAAAAAAAAAAAAAAAAAAAACTTTGGCTTTATTTTCCTCATAAATACAAGTTAAAGGGTTAAAGGAAGCAATACCCTTCCAACTGTAGGGGCATTCGAAACGCTAGATGTTTCATAACTTGTTATTTTTAAGGGTTAGGTATACCTCAGCCAGTAGGATGAACGGCGTCGCGCTTAGCTTTGGAGGAGAAACGTATTTCCACATGTGATTGTTCTCTGAATATACCATAGCATGATTTTTCACAGTTATAAAACCAGTATTTTCTTAGCGCCGGCAGCTATGCGCTAACATAGTCAATTGGTGACTATTGATGAGGTCATCAAGGGTTAGTAACATCCACATTTGAAAACACTATTTTTCCAAAACTCTCCATTTGGAGGACTAAATGTAGGGTTAGGGGTAGGGAAAAAATTCAGATTCGGCCAAAATATATACCATATTATTTTAATTACAAGTTGCTTCGGTGTAAAAGTCAAAGATGCCAAAAAAAAAAAGTGCAT